>NC_142402.1:1436104-1721104 GCF_059441095.1 Idiotropiscis lumnitzeri | reverse complement strand
TATACTTTTCTCCAAACTGGTTAACAAGGTCAACCTCATATATGTTCAGAAGAGTGTTGAGCCCTTAATGACGTCAAAATATGGAATTTGTGATTTTTTGCCAAAAGCTGTTGCCTTGGCAACGCTCATTTCGCCAATGAAAACGCAGATTTTGAGGGTCTAAATATTGACGAAAACTCATGAAACTTTGCACACACACACACATCAGGCCTGGCAATATCATCAATATTTTATTAATTCCTTGTGCAAATATGCTAAAGGGATCAGATGTACGAACATTTGGGGGAGTATGTATTAAGACAAGACCTACAAATAAGTCAGCCATTTATAATTTACTTTAAAGTTTGACATGCTGCTGTAACTTGAGCCACATAATTTCTTCTGAAGATTGCTCATCTATAATTGAAAAGGTTTTTTAGGCCTTCATGATCTTAATAGAAAAGGGTTGACATTTTTCACAAAAAGTCAGACATTTTGAATTTGAATTTACTTGGCTTAGTACTTAGTTTTGTCGCTTTGACAACAAAAGTTGCTGTACATTGAACCACATAATTTCTACAAAATATTTCTTTTCATTTGAGAATACTATAAGCCTGAAGACATCTACAAACTTATGAACTCATAGTGATAGCGCCTCCTAATGGTTTAAGGAAAGAAATATTTCCTTCTTTGATGTTTTCCTCCAAGCAGGTTAAGAATATGTACCTCATATTTGCTCAGAAGAATGTTTAGGCTTTCAATAACCTCAAAATATGAAACAGGCTGTGGGCATGGCTAAGCACAGTTTACCAATACAACAAGACAGATTTTGAATGTGAACGAAAACTAATGAAACCTTATACACAGATTAGGCCAGCCAAAATCATCAATAGTTTATTAATTTCTTGTGCAATTTTTAAAAAATGCCTCACTAGTGCCCCCAAGAAATTTTCAAAAAGCAGCCCTGGATGTACGTTTCACAAAAATTGGGTGGAAAAAGAAAGAGCATGTGCTAACTCAGGACCACGCATCGTGTTGTGTTTATGTTTGACACTCAAAGTGACACAACATGACACATTTGCCACAATACATTAACAGCAACACTCAACAATAAAATATAACCGACCTAGGTCGTTAGAATATCGAAGACAATGCAAAAGAAATATTTGAATAAAATGGGTTATGTGCGAGAGAGAGAGACCATCTGACTCCTGACGAGAAACTGTTGTTGCTCTGTTGTTGGCGTCGGCCCACACTAGCAGTGTTGTTTTATAGGTCATATTTGATCAAAATAGCTTTTAATCAGACGTGATTCATTGAAAAAAACATTCCAATTCCAATATACGAGTATCCTAACATGCCAGCTCCCCAATTTGCCAGGGCTGCGAAGGCCCTTTATAACTGCTCGCAGCTATAATTGCTTTATGTTTTTCTGCCAACGGTTTCCCAAATATACGTCTTATTTCGTCGGACGAGTGTTTTGGCCTTCACGATGCTGCAACACTATGTGAATTTTCTCTACAATACGATACGCTTATCCGGCTTGACTGAAGAGCTGAACGGGATATTTGGATAATGTGATGAGTTTCCGAAAAGAACGTTCGGTCAAAATTGCCGTTAGTTTATTAACACGGATGAGACTCGCAAAATGCAACAAGGGAAGATGCTGGGTGAGGCAGTGATGATGCACAACCAATCAACTCAGAGGATAATCCACTCGTGCTGTCACTGGTCGATCTCATGCCGGGAACCAATGACGCGCCTTTTATGAGTGCAAGTGGGGGATGTATAAGGCTTCTGAGTCAACTAACTCATCTCTTAATCAACGCATAGTGGTGCTAACCCTAGCTAGCGCTGACTCACACTTAGTAGTTAATAGTAGGTAGTCGTAGTAGTGGTAGTAGTAGTGCCGCCACGGCAACCAAACTCATGCTCGCGCAAGCTAGGGTTGGAGCAGCTGTTAAACGCTGGCAACAGGCACCATACAAATACATTGTCAGCGTAATTAAGTCATTTTTTTAGCACCCTTAATCTGTGATTGAAGATTTCAGGATGTTGTAGTGTTGTTAAATTCGGTAGCAAAAGTTTGTGATGGCAAATGGCCCCAGAATTTGTTTCATTTTTCTCACCATTAACTGTGCATCCTCTAGTGTCCTACACTGAACATGGAGCACAAATGGCTCAAATTTCAGCACAGCACTTCCACAACAGCTGGCCAGAGCAGACATCTGCAAAGCAAACACACTCAATAATTGGGTCATATATGTAAATATTCAAGCATTGACATCAGCAAATTAATAAACAGTTTGATGACATTGAAAAAAAATCCTCACCACGTCGTCAAATTTGCATTTCGTATGCGAGACCAACAGCCAGACAAGATTCTTTTTCTGTACAATGCAGCTTTCTGGACCCTAAAACAAATTAACCATTATAAGGGGAGAGGAGATATCAGATTTAAGTTAAACAGAAGATTTGTAAGAAGTTGCATTTTCTTTCGCTGACAGCTCTCTAATCCGCGTGTAATTTGTTCTTACAATTTTAAATGGCACTTTTGTTACCTACCTAAATTCCTGTTGTGTTCAAAACACTAGGCTATTTGCTGAGGCTGCAATGATATACTTCGTTTTCATTGTTTATTCTGAATCTACTTCAGTTTAATTTTTTTTTTCCGCTTCTAAACTGTACAGAATTGTATGGAATAATTTTGCCTTGACAGATATATATTTGTTTTATATCGAATCGTAACCCTTGTATCTAGATACGCATCAAATTGTTTTCCTACCAGACTCCCCTCCCTACTGTTAAATAAATACTGATGAGTTCTTTGTTTTTTGAAGAATTAATATTATACAGTAAAACACTCTTACTGTAATGTTTCTCACTGAATTGAGAAGCAAAAGAAAAACAAAATAAAAGTAACTTGCGTTCTGCATTAGATAGGAGGTGCGCTCACAGTAGAACATCTCAATTACACATATTCAGTCAATGGATCAAATAGATCTAAATCACATAATCGTGACTACAGCTTTTTCATCCAAAGAAATAAAGGAATATGCAACTTTGAGTTTGATGAATGTTTATATGAACAAGGTTTGGCAAAAAAAAAACAAAAAACGCTTGCACTGGTCAGAATTTTATTCAACAAATTATTCATTACAATTCAGCACAAGCTATGCACATTTGCAAATGATATATCAACACAGTTTTGTGAACATGTTTTTATTAATAAGCCGTGAATGTGAAGTGTAGTGAATTTCAGCGGTGATCTTTTCCAGGCCAATGGAGAGGATACATATTCTGGCAGGCAGTAATTCACCTCACAGGTGAACCCTAACCATCAATTGACTTACTCTGTGTATTTCTGGGATCATTTTGAGTAAGTATGAGCATGATCCCTTTTTCATAGGTAAAGTTACTAGGGGATAAATATTCTTGCAAGTGCCTGCCAAAATTTGTATCCAGTAGGGCTGAACGATTTTAAGAAAAAAAAAAATCATTGCGTTATTTCTGACAAATCTTGCAATTTCGATTTAATTTTCTATTTTCTTCACAATGTACAGTGACCTTTACAAACATGACAGAAAATGCCATTATAGCATTAAAAACAATAAAAGCTATTATTGTACTAATGCAGAGACACTTAAGAGGTTTTATTAGGGGGCAGTTTTTTGAAGTTATTAAAAACTACTTTCTGTCTAGTGTAATTTTGTATTCATGTATAATTGTGTATATGAAAATGCATATTTTAAACCCCAAAATGTTTTACATTCCAGACTAATGTACGTTTTCTTTGTACATATAATGTATACAAAATGAAGCCCCATGAAGCAGTCAAGCCCAGCAGGGCAATACTTCACACACGTAGGTGCTTCAAGATGATTCATTTGCTCGACTCCGTCATCATGTGCACAGAAAAATGTATACAAGGCTTGCCGCATGCAATAAAATGGTGGATTGTAAATCATGCTTCGAATACAAAAAAATAAAGTTTTAACATGAATTGTTCTGTTACTTGTCTATGTTTGTGCTTTTATGCAACAAGTGAACATTTGAAATGAAGTAAAATCAAATGCTTATTCAGTTTTATTTAAAAACAATATTTCGAACAACACTCAAACCTAGCGAATCATTTCCTGAATCAGTGACGTGTTACAGCCGCTTCATAGTGCTTCAAACATCACCAACACGCGCATTGACTCGCCGTTCATGAACCACTCGTCTACTAAAGTTGTGCCGTTCGCGAACAATTTGTTCATAAAGAACTAATCTTTTCAGTGAGCGTGAGTGGAACGAATCACTTCAGGAAGTGAGTTTTTTTTTTTTGTGCTAACCTGCAATAATGCAGTGGCTCACAAGATTGTATTAATATAATGTCTGTATATAGTGTGAAATATTTCTTTATAAAACATTTCCATGTTTTCCCTCTGATCCTTAACCAGTCTCATTCCCAAAGCAACGGAACATTGACATCTTCGACAGGCACGCAGAGGACGCCGAAGGAAAAAAAAAAGGATGATCCTCGCTAAAGTAGCAGTAAACGTACTTTATTTTTAAATTGTTATTATTTAGTAACTCAGAAAATATAAAATGTAACAAACAGGGGTAGCAAACATGGAGTCAAAGAAATAATACATAAATATATTATCACGCGTGTCATCATCAGCAGATGCGAAGGCTACCGAAGGACCCCACCCACATCTAGCAACCCGACCACTAGTACCGACACCAGCACACGCTTCAGGGATTCAACCCGAGAAGCAGATCACTTAAATGTCAGATTATATGTGAATAGAATCATTGTCCCTTAGCAAAGCTAAATTCATTAAAATATGTAATTTGGAGACCTATTATTGTGCAGCTCTCAAAACACAAGAAAACACAGTTCTATGTAGTGCAAAATAGTGCAGATATTATTGATATGATGATACATATCTAATATGTTTGACATTGAACCTCTTCGTCATGATGACGTCAGCCATCTACTAAATTGCTAATGTAGCTGTTTTTGTTTACTACTGCAGTACTTTTTATCATTGCAGTATTTGTATCATTGCAGCATTTTTATTTATTTGCCCTCTGTACTTTGGACAAATATTAGGATTGTTTCCTTACACTTACATATGTTGAAGGATGTAAGTAAACTGTGTATATCCGCATAGGTTTGCTTTTCTGAATGTTTACTATTATACATTAAAGGCTACATTACACCGCCATCGCTGTGTGACCTATATCTTCAAATTTGAGACAAATAAAGGCCATCTTTATCTTATCTTTATCTTATCCATTGCAGCCCGACCATCTTGAAAGGGGGATGCCCCCCATCTGTGGTCCCTTCTCAAGGTTTCTGATTTTTCCCCAGATGGGGTTTTGAGTCTGTGATTAAGGGCTAGACAAATAAATTTGACTTGACTTGATGAACAAAATTGACAATTCTAGCAATATTACCTCGCTTGACTCCCTTCTGTGAGTAGATGTTGAAACTAGGCCTGCACGATATGCGGTTTGAACATCGCAATTGCGATGTGCGCATGGGCTTAGTCACATCGTAGGACGTGCAATGTTTCTTTTTTAGAACACGGAAACGTTTGGTCTGTTTCATAAAAGCAGCACTCACTCTACACTAAGCTCTACATTGTTGAGACTACACAGACCGTCTTGCTCACGTCCCCTGCTAATTAGTCAATGCCCCCCCCACTCCACTCTCACTGCCAGTCTGCCCTACGAACAGGAGGAGACAGCAGCAGAAGCTGCAGTAGATTTAGTCCCCAACAGTAAGTCAACATCCGAAATATGGAGTTATTTCGGCTATAAAAAGGAATACACAACACACAAAACACAAAAAACCTCTGCCGACAGTGCCTCGCCGTTGTTGCTGCAACTCGAGGTAATACAACAAACCTGCCCGACCATTTGAATTGCTATTACGAGCCCCCATATGACCAGTTCTGACTCATTCGTGGGACCCAATTTAAAACCATCTACTCAAAAACAATGACAGACGCCTTTATTATACCACCTTATGATAAGAAGTCCAAACAGCATTGACAAATCACGAATGCAATAATTGAACGAATGCAATTTTCAAGGGGGGAAAGCGAAAGCAACTCAACGCCGTCACGAAGGAGAAGTTTAAAAAAATGATCCGCACGCTCGACAAAAGGTATAAAATGCCGTGGCGCACGTACTTCTATCAAGTGGCCATCCCAGAGCTGTATAATAAAGCAAAGACTTCCCGAACAGAGGTATTTGAGTAATCTGGTGAAAATGTTTCTAGTTTCAATATTGCAATGTACATCGCAGCCTCCCCAAAAATCGCAATGTCATTTTTTTTCCAATATCGTGCAGCCCTAGTTGAAACTGGGGGGAAAAAAATAACAAGCCGAGCTCCAAAAAGGGGCAAAAAGGGGCTTTAATAGCTGAGTACGACATTCAGATGTCCTACTGTATCAGTGGTCATTAATACAATACAATACAATGCAATTTTATTTATATCGCATTTCAACCCAACTCAAGTCCAATGCAGAAGGCTAGTGACTTTGTTTTTTTTCTTTTGCTTGTCACGGCGCAGCTATCGATCGTTACATTAAAAATCAATCAATTGGAATACAAGTACGTGTTCTCTAAGAGACCGCAACTGTATCTTGACACTTAAACGTGGTCCCGCTGGAAACATCATAGCCCACTTCCTCAATCGCCTCACTGCTATATTTGCGCTTATCGAATTTGTATTTTTTTTCCGACTACTCTACCCACTACTGATGGCAGTTACTGACAATCGCCACACAGTTCCTCCCTACCCACATTATTGAAAACAACGTAATTTCCACATTTGTAAAATATTTACCGACACTCGCCTCAGTACAAAGAAAATTGTGTTACTAATACCGGATATAGCAACCGTATCTAGTGACGTATATATAAAAAAAACACGCTCACCGTGTCAATTACTGTAATACGTCCGGAGCATGAACTGGTGGTGAAATACTCCTCGTAGCTATTGAGCAAAGACACCAAGTGCACAATATCTTCATCCACATTTCCCTTTTTACTAATGTCACTTTTGTTCAGACAACGTTTCTTCCATTCACAAAACGATTTGTCCATTAGCGAAGTTTCTGAAGAAGCCGAAAGCCAGCGTCGATGAAAAGCCAATAAGCAAATGCAGCGTCGACTTCCTCTTGTTTGAATTTAATTGGGTTAACAACATCGTTCACGTAAAATACCGCCACCTATCGGAATGGATGATCATCAAACCAAAGACAGGAACAAAAAAACAAAAGACAAGAGTTTGGGCAAATATTTGTGCGACCAGAAACTGAATCTGAATATCATCGATTTCAATGTGAATTGCTTAACTTGAATATTTGAATTGAAAATTGAATATTTGAATTGCAAACGGAATTGCTTAACTTGAATAGTTGAATTGAAAACTGCATATTTGAAGTGCAAACGGAATTATTGAATTGAAAACTGAATTATTGAATTATATAAATTATATATTTGTTTTATTTTAACCTGAATTTTACGAGTGGCATAGTTTACGGCCTTCAAAACGAAGGTGCTGATTGGCCGAAGAGGAAATTGATGTACCTTTGTGCCACAAGAAACTGAATCTGAATATCGACTTGAATGTGAATTGTTTAACTTGAATATTTGAATTTTAAACTGAATATTTGAATTAAAAACTGAATTATTCAATTAAATGAATCGTAAATGGGAAAATTCAGATTAAAATAAAATGATAAATCTATAATTTATGTAATTCAAGAATTCAGTTTTCAATTCAATAATTCAGTTTTCAATTCAAATATTCAAGTTAAGCAATTCACATTCAAATTGATGATATTCAGATTCTGTTTCTAGTGGCACAAGTATCTGCCCATAATGCGCATCTACTTGAAATCATAAGGATACAGATACATGTTTAAGTAGATGTATAGTATACTTAAAATATCATTATCAGGACTCCTTTTATTTCATACAACCACTTTCCAAAAATAAAGTTGAATAATTCTACACATTTTTTCAGTGTTGTTCATTCTGCAGCAGTAATCCAAGTTATTCAGAGTGAGCTATTTTTAATACACAAATCTGATGTTACAATACTTGTCGAACCAACTATTCTAATTTTCTTTTGTAGTTTCTACATTCTCTGAGAAAATCAGTCCAGCTGCAGCAATATTGTAAACCACCCCCGAATTTAACTGCAACTTCATCAACATACCCCATTTCGTGTTCTCTTGAAATTATTTTAATAGATCTACTGTAAATATTAGGGATGTAATATTTCACTCAAGCCTTGATTCGATTTTTTTTTTCTCATCGCTGCCTTGTCTCTGCGCTGTGTGTGGTGCTGCAGCCATTCACAAACACAATCCACTATTATGTTTGGCACAACCGTGTCAAGAAGGGCTGCCACAAACAAATTTGTTGCTTGTCGACTACTGACCAACAGTAGTTCCAATTAGTCGACTAATCAGATGATATGTCATGTCATTATCCACACCGCTTATCCTTTGTACAGGGTCGCAGAAGGGTGCTGGAGCCTATCCCAGCTGACTACGGGCGAAAGGCACACTACACCCTGAACTGGTCGCCAGCCAGTCACAGGGCAGACATAGAGTGGGAACCAAACCCACGCTGCCCGCACATAACTCAGGCAAATGTACCATTACATCGGTGACTCAGATCATCTGTAAATTATCTTATATGACCATCGGTAGCTTGCAGCAGAATTCTTTAAGGTATGTACAAAAAATGATAAAGACAATAAAGAAGATTGAAGGATAATTTAAATTAAAGATACTGTGGCTTTAATTTTTTGGGGCTGTAAATGTTTAGTGCATTTTAAAATGGAACCAAAAAATATAAACTGTGCTGAATAGCACTAATACTAAACTACCTATAAATACTAAAAGAAATACTGTGGTGTCCTGCTTTTTGGAGCCTCTGTTTCCCCCTACAGGGCTTGGGCGGATTCCTCGTCACCCTCCTGATCCGCCGCACCTGCAGGTCGTCACTCCCAATCAACCAGCAGATAAAAGCTCAGTGCAGCCTGGAGTCAGGCGCCAGATTATCCTGCGTCAACTGTGGCACTCAGGCTCCCACATGCGTTTATCAAGTGAACTTCTGCCAACTGACTTAATTTCCTGTTTCTCTCGTGTCGTGTCTACAGTGCCTCCTGCCTGTCTGCCCAAGCCCGCGTTATCACCTGCAACCTCCTGAATCTGCATCGACCTCTCCAGGTCCTCTCACCTGGCCTGCCTTCCACTGGACCCACCGCCTGTAACAACCTTCTCCACAATAAACCCCTGATTCATGCCACTTCTGACTCCGTTGCTCTTGGGTCCACTTTTCACCTCCACGGCTTCAACACAGCTGTAACAAATACTGTACTTTGTAAACATGGGTCACTCTTCTTAGGCATCAATTCTTTTTTTCTCCTGCAGGAGACGAGGCATTTTCAAGAGAAAAACACAGCGGCAAATAATTATATAAATAAACGATACGACAGTTTTAATCAATTTCAGATGAATCGTTTACATCCCTAGAAAATGAATATCAAATAACGTGTAAATTCTTACTGTGCGATGTCAAAAATAAGATTTCAACTGATTGAAATTGATGTTCATAAATACATTTTCACAAAAAATAATAGTATACATCCTAAGATCATGAATAATAAATGTTATGCCTCCTCAGTATGAGCTGAATTAATACTATGATGTGTTTATTGTCAATTATATAAATTCTTAAGATGTCATTTTCTCTTGGTTCTGTTCGATGGCAGCAGCTTCGTGTCCTCATTCATAGAGGCCCACAAGTCAGATGGCACATCTGAGGGCATGAATTCATCATCGATCTCAGTCGCTCTCACCTAGATTATCAACATTATCTATCGCCATCTCCAACTCTGCTGTTTTTTCAGCCCACTCCATCTAGATCTCAGCTGTTTCAGTGACTTGCAGTTACACTCCATCTCAGCATGCCAGGTCAAGTTGCGACCTTCAGCAAAGAACACATCCTGGACATGACAGTTGATATTTCTGAAAATATAATGACATAAACTTGTCATCATGCAAAGTATATTGTTTCAGGTGATGGTAACTTGGATAATATGTAATCAAAATATATTATTAAGCTAAATGATAACATTGATCAGTCTTGGCTGTAAACTAACAAAAAAAAAAAAACATTATCTGCATGTATGTTAGAAAGAAAATGAAGTGGTGTCATCCTCGTCTTTTTAATAAATACTGCTACTGTTCTTCAGGCAAGCCAAGGCATTTTGTTGCTCGTACTTTAAAATAAAATATAAATGACAAAACTAATATTTTCAATTAAAATGTGCCATGTCACATATTCATGACACATTTGAAAATCCGGTGGGGGGGTCACGTATGTAACAATGCTGACAGAAAAACGTGTCATTAGATAGCAATCTCTAGCCGTAAGCCTGTGAGTCCAAAGCTAATATTTAAGAATAATATTAAGAAATGAATTATAATTAATAAATTGGATATACACGTAGTTGACTTTACCAGTTGTGAAGATGCTCTACCTGAGCTGTTGGAAACTTATCCGTACCCTGCAACGGGCCGAACCGCGGCTCTCTTCTTTGCGCATGCGTGGGTAGTGGAATCGCCGCTGACTGGCTTCCCCTGGGACCTGCCTGCGGCCTGCTGATGTCATCCTAATCTGCATGTTGTGCAGATTCGTCCTCTCACGACGAGATTGGCAATTTGTGCGTAGTGAAGATTCGTAGTCGTAGAAACGTGAGTTATATTCACAAAACATTTGACCCTCACAATTCTGATTCGTACTCACAAAAAAACCTATAATAAAACCCTCACAACTCTGATTCGTACGGAAGCGTATTGCATTCACTTGAGAAAAAATTTTTTTTTTCTGAGTTATTTTGTTTTTGGGCCTTTGTTTTTTTATATAATTTTCTTCTCTGTTTTATGGAGTATTTTTCTCTGTTTTTTGGGAGTAATTTTTTTTTCATTTTTTCTGAGTTTTTTTTTTTGTTTGTTTGTTTTTCTGAGTAATTTTTTCTCTGTTTTTCTGAGTAATTTTTTTGGACCTCTGAACTTCAAGTGACGTCTTGCCGACTCGCTTATGGCAGACTCCTCGCCGCTTACCTCAAACTGCCTACAACTTTATAAGATAAGATAAGATAAGATAAGATGTCCTTTATTAGTCCCACAATGGGGAAATTTGAGGTGTTACAGCAGCAAAGATATAGATCACACAGAGTCGGCGGCGTAATGTAGCCGTTAATGTATAACATTAGCAGCAGACATTCAGAAAAAGCATGCAAATATACACAGTATAAACGTATCTAAGTGTAAGGAAACACTCCTAATGTTTGTCCATTATACGGAGGGGGAAACGCTGTAATGATAAAAACTACTGAATGATTGAAAATACTGCAATCATAAAAATATTGCAATGATAAAAGTACTGTAATGGTAAGAGTACTGAAATGATAGAAAAGTACTGCATGATAGAAAATACTGCAATGGTAAAAGTACTGTAATAGTAAAAGTACTGCAACGATAGAAAAATACTGCAATGATGAAAGTACTGCAATGATAAAAGTACTGTAATAGTGAACATCCTGCAGTGGTAGAAATACTACAGTGATAGAAGTATTGTAATAAGAATACTGTAATGGTAAACAAAATACATCATTGGTCAATATTTAAGTACACCCTTGGCTGAAAGTACAGTAGTAGTTAATATTGCATCCTAGGACTGCACAATTGCACTAATGCCCCCCCGTTTGTAGGCCTGACCCAATGTTCTTGTTAAAAAGTCTGACAGCAGTTGGCAGGAAGGAGCGGCGAAATCTCTCTTTGGTACAGCGAGGGTGTAAAAGTCTGTCACTGAAGGAGCTGTAAAGTGTTCTCAGAGTGTCATTGAATGGGTGGGCTGGTTTGTCCAGCATTGATGACAGTTTTGCCGTCATCCTTCTGCCCCCCACTGAGTCCACAGAGTCCAGGGAGCAGCCCAGGACAGAGCTGGCCCTCCTCACCAGTTTGTCCAGTCTCTTTTTGTCTCGGCCCGAGATGCCTCCTGCCCAGGAGACCACTCCATAGAAGATGACTGATGAAACCACCGAGTCATAGAAGTTCCTGAGGAGTGTTCCCCGAACGCCAAAGGACCTCAGCCGCCTGAGTAGGAAGAGTCTGCTCTGACCCTTCCTATAGAGAGCGTCTGTGTTGTCGCTCCAGTCCAGTTTATTGTTCAGATGAACACCCAGGTACTTGTAAGTTGAGACCCTCTCAACGTCTGTTCCCTGGATATTCACTGGTGCAGGTGGAGAGTGCCGACGCTTGCGGAAATCCACCACCAGCTCTTTGGATTTCCCAGCGTTGATTTGGAATACTTAAACCGGTTCAATTAAGGTATGGCATGTACAGTAATTAGTAACGCAAACATTCGTTGTGCTTTGTGCTTTTTAACTGTATACTTTACTCATAGGTTTTTATCGTTTTATGGAGCATGTCAAGCGACATGATTTCAATAATGTGTTCTTATTAACACTTAATTTAGTCATCACCCGGAAGTTCCTTCCACAACACTTCAATACAAAGCATTATGGGACATGTAGTCCCAAATACCTATTACTACACATAAAGTATACATTTAAAAAGCACAAAACGCAACAAATGTTTGTATTACTAATTACTGCACATGCCTTACCTTAATTGAACCGGTTTAAGTATAAAGTTGAAGGCAGTTTGAGGTAAGCTGGGAGGAGTCCGCCATAAGCGAGTCGGCAACACATCACTTGGAGTTCAGAGGTAAAAAAAAAATTACTCCCAAAAACAGAGAAAAAGAATTACTCCCAAAAACAGAAAAAAATACTCCATAAAACAGAGAAGAAAAAAAATATACAAAAAAAAACAAAGACCCAAAAAAATTACTCAGAAAAACAATTTCTTTTTTTTTTTTCTCAAGTGAATGCAATACGCTTCCGTAGATTCGTACTCACAGGGAAATAATTACGGGTACGAATCTTACATATGCTGATACGGATCGTTTAATTACACATTTTCCTTTTGAGCCCAACAGGCCAAAGGGGAACTCAAGGCCAACGGGCCAAAACTGAACTCAAACCCAACAGGCGAAAGCTGAACATCACAAAGCATTCCATGACTTATTTTATGGACCACCGACAACCTTTAAAACTCCCATTCACCAAACAATAACTCTTCAAGGTCAAACATCGGTCAACTTTTACTGGCAAAACCTAGTCATGCAAACAGTTAACCAGGTATGATGCCCAAACCAGCAACAGACGACCGAATGGTCAAGAACAATTTTTCTTTAAAAAGGTCACCTTTGTCTTGTGTGCTGAATTGTGCAAAGGGCAGATTCTCAGATGGGACCTTAACCGGTGACTGTACCTCTCTACTAGGGGGAACAGTTCGGGGTGCAAATTGAATTACTGAGATTCTGGTTGGTTCATCTTGAACTGGGCTTTGTGTTGAGGCATAGCCTTTCACATCAGGTCTTTTATATGGTTTTATATGGACAATGTTGTACTGAGTCTTTAAAATCTCCCCATCAGCATTCTGCAATGTCACGCGTTTGCCACATATGCTTAGGACAATATAGGGACCATTGAAATCTGGCTGTAGCCTTCCACCTTTTCTCCCACGCTTTTGCATATTTAGGAGAAGTACTTCGTCACCAGCCTTGTACAGCACATCTCTGTATTTCTTGTGGACCCCTTTAGCATATGCTTTCATCTGCTTCTCTTGACTCTTTTTTACATTTTCCTCCACAGACTTCCTCACTTCCTCTTGAGCAACTTTTTGAGAATGATTGAGCTCACCATAATAACCTTCCTCTGGGAGTATGATGGTGGAAATCTGTAATTTTTTTAACAATCATAAAATGAGAATTATCTGAAGCACAGCATGAGACTTTCATTTATTGTCTAATACTATGAATAATTTAAGCAAGTACATGAAAATAAAATAGACTAGGGCTATGTGTATGTCAGAATAGAAAAGAACAAAAGCAACAACTTTTATAATAATATAACACTTACAGTATCTGCTAACTTAAAAAAAAATGTGTAACTGATCATTACATCTCTGCGACAGTTGAGAAAGGACTCAAATGACTCACTGGCAATTCAGCAGGAACTTCAGCTGGAAATCGTGCTTCCCTCCCATACATCAGGTGAAATGGTGAATATTTGGTGGTGGTGTGTACTTTGGATCGCAACGAGAACAGGGTGGCATCCAAGTATAAGTCCCAGTCATTCTGCTGTACATTAACCAATTTCCTCAGGGCTCTAAAAGCAGATATAGTGAAACAAAACATGTGAAATTGTGAAAGGCACAGATATTTGCGATATGAAATGAAAAGCATACCTTTTTATGTTGTCATTGGTCTTTTCATCAAGACCATTGGTCTGCGGATGATATGCTGCTGTGACTACCCTTTCTACCTTCAGGAGTTCACAGAGCCTGGTGTTGAGCTTCAAGACAATTGAAACTAATGTGTAAATAAATCCCTCATACACACATGAAACACAAACCTGGTTGACAAACTGTATTTACAACAATCACTCACAAAGGATAAGCATTTAATGTTGGTGTGTTCCTTTATGATCACTGAAGCAGATCCTAAAATAATTTGCCAAACATGAGCATTTTTTTTTTTATTAATAGGCTTACTTCATTGACGAACTCTCTGCCTTGGTCTGACAGGATTCTTGCAGGGCACCCATGTCTGTATATTATTTTGCAAATATTCAGACCAACTTCAGCAGCAGATTTCGTTCCCAATGGGTATGCCTCGACCCATTTAGAAAAATAGTCCGTTGCAGTCAGGATGTACTGGAACCCACTGGCAGTCTTTGGAAGTGGTCCAGTAAGATCGATGCCAACGAGCTCCCAGACACCTGACACCTGATAAAATAAATAAATATACATATATACAGCTATACATACATACACAAATAATTTTTGAAAATGTTTACATTGACACTATTGTTTAAGACGATTACAACTCACCTTAATACACTGCAGTGGGAGCGCAACAGTGAGAGGTTTGCCAACTTTTTGGCACTTGTCACATTCCTGGATCTTAGGAAAGATTCATAGCAAAGACAGATATACAAACACGAAAATCTATACACATAGACAAAATCTATATTGCAGTAAATCTGTGTTTATGCATGTTCAAATGTTGCTCAAACAAATCAGAAAGGTATAGTACCACATACCCATTTCTCAATGTCGACAGTCATGCCGTGCCAATAAAATCGGCAACATAAGGCACTGCGTGTTTTAAGGGTGCCAGTGTGCCCTCCAATAGGAGAAGAGTGAAACTCTTCGAAGAGCCTCCTGGACTCCTCTTGAGTTTTAATTGCTCTCCTGGAGCAAAAGAAGAGTTCACCGTCTATATCAGGAAAAAATAAGAATCTTAATAACTTTAAATTGCTAATGATCTGAGCTACACGCGGGATTGGTTACAATGAAAATACTGACCTTTTAGAGTGAATTTTGAGGCATACCTTCTTAGGTTTTGCTTCTTGCTTTCATCATACCCAGGTGGGTATGTTCCAGCAAGAAGAAGATTGTAAACTTCGTCCCACTCCTCCTCCATAACTACAATGACAGTTGCAAACTATTTTCCTTCTGATACAGTTGACATGAATTAACAAGCAAAGTATATAGGAAACATTAAGGAGCACATACATAACTGCATACTCAGTCATGCCATATCTGTATAAGGTTTGGAAGTACTAACTTTAAGTGGCTATATTCAGTCATTTTTACTGGATCATTGTTTTTGTTTTCTTTCTAATTAAGTAAAACCACCAACAATGAAACTCAGAATTACTACAAAGAGAACATTTACTGGCGATATCAAACGAGTATGGTATACATAAACTGCGTGAGAAATGTAGGCAACTGAAACACACGCCCAAAGTATTTTGAGACAATGAATACGTCAAATAAGACTCAAATGAAAATGAAAACATTAAGTACTCACCGCCTTTCACCGCACAATGCAGAGGTAGGAAAAAATGCTGCAAACTTCCAGCGAAATCACTATCGGTAGGACAAAACGCAACTAACTTCCCCGCGAAATCAGTATGGGTAGGACAAAAAGCAACTCACTTCCCGCGAAATAACAATCCGCGTTATGCGCATGCGCGCGCTTGCGCACTAGGCATTGATAGGACTTCTCGATGGGTAGGACATTTTGACTGAACAACGGTACACATTTCCGACTCCGGTTTACAGGTACGGATTCTTTTTACACATTTGTGTATTGAAATATGGATTATTTATACACATTTGTGACTGTGTAGGATTCTTTTACAAATACGCATTTGTAAATAGTTTTGCTAAAATAATGGCCCCAACACCTTCGCCTTTGCCTACACCCACTCAGACAGACAAGTACTTGGTGAGCGCTGCGCTGCCACGAAGAAAACGAAGATAACGCCAAAGAAGAATGAAGATGGAGACACGCAAGTCTTTCAAGGATATTTAGCACTTTGTGGATGTGAGCACACGATATTTGTATACTTTTTTTGTTGAATCATTTAGCATTACAACTGTTTTCTTGTATTTATTTTGGAAGTGAAATGCGTATTTATTTGCCGTTTGAATGTGTATGTGAACAGTTCTCACGGGTTGCTAGAATAAACCCTGTAATTGTGTTCAACCTCGTGCTGTGTTGAGACTGAATACATGGTGATGGCAACTACTACACAGGAGAGTTTGTCCCTCACAATGGACATCAATATTCAACTGTTAAAATCTTTGGCAACAACCTTTCTCACGAAACCCAAGACATCGTCAGAGATGTAAACACATTGACATTCAATACATTTCACTTGTTCTGCACTCAATGACAAGAAAAGAAAAGTTGAATGTTGTCCAACAACAAATATGGTTTCAGATGTTACCACAAAATCTGTTAGCATTGTTCAATTACAGAAATGTTGAAGTTTTAGGTAATATTCAAAGTGAAAAGTTATATAAGCATAAGAGCAAGTCGGGGTGTTGGTCTATATATTGTATTTTGGTAGTGTCATGTTTGCTCTTATGCTGAAAGAAACTCCTGGAGGTCGTAGAAATCAATAAATTAGGTTGTTCTGGTCAAAGCTACCGATCGTGCATGTGTTGTTTTTTGTCTGTGAAATGTATGAGTTTTCTCGGTATTCCCCCAAAAATGGGTTGTTGACGACCCATATTTGGATCTAATAGACCAAATTTAATGGCTTCATCCAATTTTTGACCCAGCAGTTTTTAAGGGTGTTGAATGCAGAACATTTAGGCATGCACGATGTTCCACGAACTTATGAAGTAAATGTTCTCATTACTTATTCACTGCATTGCAGATTTTTAGGGGCAAGTAAAATACGCCTGTCTACAACATGAGGTTACATGCCCTGTTTTACATAATGTCAATTAAAATTTCAATTGGAGGCCAATGTGCAGTTTCAACCAGTGCTTATTTACACTGCTTTCCCCCCTTAAATAACAATTTGATAACTGCATTGTGTGTTGTTTTTTTTGGTTGATCCTGCCTGATTTTTAAATAATTTGCTTATCTTAAACGTTAAAGTAAATAATTTTACAAGAGGGCAAATAATTTTCCATTTTCTTTGTATGTCTGTGTGTTCGCTTGTGTGTGTTGTATAGCTCTATTCAAGCGCACGAATTAGAATAGAGTAGGATGTACGGGTCCGTGTTTGCGCCTAGTGTGCGCGCATATGTACGAGTGTGAGCGTGAGAGAGAGTGGTTCGGAGCTTGCGAGCCGCAGGTTAGCCAACCCGATCACAGGAAATAGCATTCCAGATTTGAGCAGTGGACTTGAGGAACCGCTCTACTTGATGATAGCTAACAATTTGGGCGGACGTCTTGTCAATGCGACTGAACCTTGGTAGAACGTCGGATACACGTATTTAGGACAACCAAAGCCGAAACGCAGGACAACCGTCAGCATCATCTTGACAGCCGAGAGACAATAATTCGACAAAAAACGAGACGATTTTGTCAACATTTACACTGGTATCAAGGTATCAAGTCCAGCGCCTTGTCTCTTGGCAACGGGAGAGCTCAGCAGCTGCTCGGAATGACTACCCTGAATCGTCTGAAATTTGGAAAGGAGACAAAGGACAGCGTTACGCTGCTACCATGTTTTTATTTTGTAGAGGTTAGTTATCTATCTATCTATCTATCTATCTATCTATCTATCTATCTATCTATCTCTCTCTCTCTCGAAATTAAAACAGTCACGTTTACAGACTGCCAGATAATATTCAACAATGACAGATGTGATAGAATTACATGTTACAATTCAATACAGTACAATACAAGTTTATTATATAGCACATTTCACAACAGCTGGAGCTGTAACAAAGCACTTTACATACAGAATAACAAAATAGCAATAATTCAACAACAAAGACACTGAAAGCAGTGTATTAAAACATAAATTAATGATCCAAACACATATACATAACCATATACATAAAATGTAACCACATAACCAGAAAACAGTAGAATAGTGACTCATGTTGGTTCGAAAGCCAATGAATAAAAATGTCCTCAAACGTGTTTTAAAAGTGGACAGAGAAGGGGGCTTGCTTAACATTTAATGGAAAGTTATTACAGAGGGAAGGATTGGCAACAGAAAAGGCCTGATGTCCGCTTTGTCCTCGGCACCTCCAGCATCATTTGGCCCATGGACCTGAGGCACTGGGCTTTTGCATAGGGGTGGAGGAACTCAGTGAGGTAGGCTGAGGTTAGGCCATTTAAAGATTTGAAGACAAATAGTAGTATCTTAAAACAAACTCTAAAATGCATTGGGAGCCTGTGATGAAAGGCCAGAATTGGTATTATGTTCTCCCTCTTCCGAGCTCCTGTTCAGTGGTGAGCAGCAGCATTTTGGACCAACTGGAGATGCTTGAGGGAGGACTGGCTGATTCCAAAATAAAGTGCATTACAATAATCTAGCCGAGATGTAACAAAGACATAAATTACTGTTTCAAGTGCTGCAGAGGAAGAAATAGCATTACCTTGACCAGGTGCCTAAGATGAAAGAAGATGGATCTAACAGTAGCACTGATGTGCCACACCAATTGAAAATCACTGTCCAATTTAAAACCCAAGTTAGTCTTTAGATAAGATGCCCAGGTCAACAGGGTGGAATGTGATTTGTTATTTATGTGATTTATGTGAGGGGAAGTAATTCAAGTTGTATTCTAGTAAATAACCGTTCAATTAAGACCGTTATTTTTTCATAATAATCCACCCCTATTCAATATCATGATGTCGGTTACTGTCTGGAGCCTGGAAATAATTCGGGCTTTGACAAGACAGATGTCGGTCAAAATAACATTGTAAGATGTGTTAGAAAAGAGGTCAGCGTCGAGAGCATTTTACCGAAATTTTGGTTCTACCAGAAATCATAAGGAAGGATTATGCCATTTCATGACTCTAGAAGCATGAATACCATAAAAGAAAAGAATACATAAGAAAAGCTCAGAAACACACTCATTAAAACCCTCACAAAGTTGAGCAAATGTGCTCTACCATTGAGAAAGCAAGCAAAATTTGGGGAGTCATCACTAATGCTGCCATCATCTACATTTATGTGTTCACTATTCACTTAACATTTAGTTCTTACACGCTGGGACTCCCCATCATAGCTATCTTAGAGAATATATCACACGTGTAGTATTTGTAGGAACTATTTTTCAAAAGATTGTGACTGCATTTGATGTCACTTCTAATGTATATGCAATAATGGCGCAGCTGTATTTCTCGTACTCTCTGTGTTGTAAGGACCATCAGCTGATATCGCTCATTGAGGAGATCGTGGATGTAAGATATAGTCACAAAAATCAATGAAAATACAGAATCTAGCCTCGACCTAATTTGAAGGTTGTCATCATTAAGAATTGTAATAATATTATAAAATTATAATGCAATTGTTCGGTCCCAGTAGCTCCTCTACATTCCACCTTGTGGATCTGGGTCCCCTCGCGCCTGATCTAAAGCCAACAGTCTCGAACTTCGGTTCGGACAGCGACATGAGACTGTTTTGCTCCAGGTCTATATAGGCTATACTTGATTTGATTTCTCACGAGGTGCACCTTTGAGCTACTTCAGAAAACCTCACACATGTTCCCTCGTTAGAGAAAGCCACAATTAACATGGCAAAAAAAGCCACATGATATGAAGACGTGTTCAACCATTTTTTCAATCATTACACGAGTTTTATGGAATCAAATTTTACCAAACTGTTGTGGGGTGTGAAACAATTCCAGAGGCATGTAATTTCAATCAACATGACATAAGCAATGGATAATGTAGGAAACAGCAGACAATTCTACATAATCATTTGCATAGATGAAGCAAAGCTTTTGCAAATTGCTCAAAAGAATGAGAATGTACAATGATGGGACAATTCGAGAAGTAGTTTTACAAATTTCTGTTCTGATCCGAGAAATACACCAAAACGACAGAAAAACTGTAAAAAAAAAAATACTCGAGATACGTATAAATATACATATACATATAAATATATATATATATATATACATATATATATATATATATACATACATATATATGTATATATATATATACATATATATATGTATGTATATATATATATATATGTATAAATATATATATATAGATACAGGTGATATAATCCCCCAAAATTTAACTCAGTTAAATATTTTAACTCAGTTAACATAGTTTGATTTTATTATTTGCATACTTTGCAAATATTATGCCATATTAGCTGTCTTTAGCACGTCTCAGAACAAAACACTGTGTTTAAGTTACCACTGGGCCTTGCAAACCAACACTGCTGGAGTGTGGCGCTTATGGGCAGTTTTGAGAGATGTTTCGGAAACAAATGTCTTCAAAATGTCTCCATTTAGAATGTATTCAAGAATCTAAGAAAGCTATTAGAACAGTCTTTGAATTAAATATACTTCATATTGGTGATTTTGCATCAATTCCAA
This sequence comes from Idiotropiscis lumnitzeri, assembly GCF_059441095.1. NCBI lineage: Eukaryota > Metazoa > Chordata > Actinopteri > Syngnathiformes > Syngnathidae > Idiotropiscis > Idiotropiscis lumnitzeri. Next base: position 1,700,090 of record NC_142402.1, on the reverse strand, counting down.
GATATTAAGTAAATATCTGTTATAAGCTTTGCAAAAAATAGTAGTTGAAAAATGTGATGAATCACAATTAATCATGGAATTTTTTGTGATTAATTAGTAAAAAAAATTAATCACTTGACAGCACGAATATATATATATATATATATATATATATATATATATATATATATACACATTCGACATAGACTGGCTTCGTCCTTAACATTAAGATGTTATTCACGTGGCATAAAAGTTGCCAGGGAATGCATCAAACCTGAATTAAAATAAAAAATGTTTACAACGTAAAACGATTGTCATCTAATTATCAGTTGTGTTACGACCTTTGTTCGGAGAATCATTAAAATGAATGAGTATGGGGCTTTATGGGGTGAGGGCGGGGTCGGCATGCAAGAAAAGGTTGGCAACCACTACCATAGAATATTGCAGATGCATGAAGTGGAAATGCTGTCTCTCCGTAATTGTTTGTTGTTTATTTTCACAGTCTTGTTTGTAGGATATTGTCAAATTATTGTTAGAGTAAAATATATATATATATATTATATAATATATATATATATATATATATTGATTTCCATTTGATTAAACAACTCACTAATTAAAACACTTGTGAAAAACACAGTACTTCATAATATAATCATAGAGTGGTAGTGTGCTGTACAGTATGTTAGGGTTGAGGGGATCAGCCTGAAACATCGTGTACAGAGATTTGATGATATACTGGAAACGGGTACGGGTCTTGGCCTTTCTCTGTAGTAGTTTGTGGTCTGGTCAGAAAATACAGTTGCTCTCATTTATTTGTTTTTGTATGGGTAATTTTTTCTGTTTCTTCTTTCATCTCTCAGTGTTGTTGCATGTATTTGATATCTCACTGCCAGATCATCCTACCCGCTAACTGGCTGCTAGGCAACAAAGCGGACTGAATTAGGTTTATTTTTGTATCCATGTACTCAGGCTAGAACTGTTGAAACAGGAAAATATTATAGTGGATTTTGTGTTGAGAGTTCTTTTTTCAAAAACTGGTTCATTCAGCTCAGCTCCCGAGGTGGCTCCTCAATTATTACTCTTTTTTTTTCTTTTTGCTTTAACTTAATTATGTATAAAATTAATCATTAATTAAAAATACATTATTGTTAACAGCGTCTTTAATGGTGTAGTGGTACACTCACATGAATAGGGTCTGTGTGTTTTCTGCAAGTGGCCGGTGAATGGTTCAGGGTGTTGTGTGCCTTTTGCCCGTCGTCTTCTTGCCACGGTTCCCTACATTGTTGACCAAGCGAGTTGCTGCTTAATGTGTTATGCAAGCACTGCAATAAACGGACTCCACGGAAGTCACCATCGTGTCTGTGTAATAATAATCACACCATACATCTAACATGGTGTCAGAAGTGGTCGTAATCCGGTGTATCGACGCATGCAGTTGGCGAGTGGGATTTTCCAAACGTTTTGACTGAGACATAGGAGCTGCGCCGAACCATCGCCTTGAAGTAGCCATGGCCACGACCATACCACCGCCTTCTCCGATGACGCTCAGCGGCAATTTGAGTGCGAATTGGGACATTTTCCGTGCGGAATACGAAGATTATTAATTGGCCACGGAACTGGTGAGCAAGCCTAAAGAAGTCCTAGCGGCGACATTGAGGAGTGTTATGGGAGCAGAGTGCAGACATATATACAAGCACAACCTGAGGCTGAGTGCCGCGGAGCGGGCAGATCTGACTGTCATCTTGGACTCACTAGAACAGTACTTCAAGCCGGCGAAGAATGTGATTTATGAGCGTTACCTGTTTGGCTGCTGTAAACAGGAGGAAGGTGACCCTATAGACTGTTTTGTGACCCGACTCAGAGAAAAAGCTGCTACATGTGAATACGCCGCTCTGCGAGACGAGTTAATCAGAGATAAAATAGTTATCGGCATTACCAACAAGAATACATGCAGACGACTGCTCAGAGAAAAGGATATGACACTGGCCAGTGCTATTGAGGCCTGTCGGGTATTTGAGCTGAGTGACGCACAGTTGAGATCTATGGAGCAGGAGAGAGCTCAATTGAACAATATTAATACCATAGGAAAGCCTACATTTAAAAGAGGAACCAGCTCTGTTGAGAAAATGAGCACTCACCCCTCGCAAGTAAACACTCTCTCTGCATGCAAGTACTGTGGCATGTCACATGCATGGGGGAAGGAACACTGTCCAGCCTATGGCAAGAATTGTAATTCGTTTGGCACTGCTAATCATTTTCCAAAGGTGTGCAACAAAGCTAGGAGAAGAGATAATAAACTCAACGCAGTGGGGGGACTGAATGTATGATGAATATCTGAAACTCAAATACAGTGAATGAAGTTAATCCGCTCGAATTTCGTCACTTCCGGTCAACTTCTGGTAATAATAATAATTTTGAATGATACCGAATAACATTGAATGACTTTGAATGATTCTCAAACCCGTCACTTCCGGTCAAATCCCATTACTTACGGTTCTATTCCAGTCAAATCTCGTCACTTACGGTTGATTTAAATACTGTCGCTTCTGTTTAATTTCCGGTCGGATCACTTCTGGTTAATTTTCGTGACATTCCCGACACTTCCTATTCACTTAGGGTCGAATTTTGTAACTTCCGGTTCACTTCCGGTCAAATCCGATCACTTCTGGTTAAATCCGATAACTTTCGGTAAATTTCCTGTCGAATTACGTCACTTCTGGTTCACTTCCGGTCAATTTACATCACTTGCGGTTCACTCCCGGTCGTTTTACGTCACTTCTGGTCGAATTCCGTCACTTCCGGTTTACTTCCGGCTGAATTCAATCACTTCAGGTTCACTTCCGGTCGATATACATCACTTCCTGTTCAAATCTGTTGAAATCCAGCACTTTCGGTTCATTTCTGGTCAAATTCCAGCAGTTTTACTTCACTTCCGGTTGATTTTCGCCACTTCCGGTTCATTTCCGGCCCAATTCCGTCACTTCCGGTTAACTTCCTGTCGTTTTCATCACTTCCGGTTGAGCTATGCCACTTCCGGTTCACTGCCGGTCGAATTACGTCACTTCCGGTTTGAATTTCAGCAGTGTGAAATGTTGAATGTCCCATTGGAGATGAATGGGGAATTTGGGGGTGAAAACATGTAAAATGGGAATGCATGAATAGAGTGAATCACATGAATAATGTGAAAGGAGTCACAGGAATGCGAAATGAATGACCTGAATGTCTTGAATTTCAAGCTAGAAGCATGTAAATGTGAAATGTTAAATGTCTAATTGGACATGAATGGGGATTTTTGGGGTGAAACATGTATAATGGGAATGCATGAATAGAGTGAATGACATGAATTATGTGAAAGGAGTTCCAGGAATGTGAAATGAATGACCTGAATGGGTTAAATTTTAATTTTGAAGCATTTAATAGTGAAATGTTGAATCTCCCATTGGAAATGAATGGGGTTTTTGGGGGTTAATAAAGTGAAATGGTGGAATTTTTGGAATTGATTGAAGTTGGAAAGGTGAAAATTGGATGAAAATGGGGAAGCTGTAGTGTGTCGAAGAAGGGGGCGGGGGTGGGGGGGCTGTTCAAGTAAATCCGAGATTATCCCCACCAAGGGTAAATTGAATTAGCTAATGTTTCCAATGGAGGAAAAGGGCGGCGGGGGGGTTAATTTATGGGTGGGACCGGGGGGCGTGGTAAATTGAAGCCCGCATGGCATGAATTTTACGATTTGATTGAAGTTGGAACGGTGATAATTGGATGAAAAATGGGGAAGCCGTAGCGCGTAGAAAGAGTGCAATTGGAAATGGACGAATGGATGAATTTTTGAAGGGTGAATGAGGTGAAATTGTGAGAGGAGATACGGCAATGTGAAATGAATGACTTGAATGTGTTAAATATCAAATATGAAGCATTTAATAGTGAAATTTTGAATCTCCCATTGGAAATGAATGGAATTTTTGGGGGTGAATAAAGTGAAATGATGAATTATGGGAAATAGGTGAAGGCATGAAAAATGGAAGCCTGAAAGGCATGAATATTTTGAATAGATTGAAGTTGGAACGGTGAAAATTGGATGAAACGTGGAAGTAGTTGCACGCCGAAGAAGTGCAATTGGGAATGGATGAATTTATGAAGCGTGAATGAGGTGAAAGTGTGGAAGGGGATACTGGATTGTGAAATGAATGACCTGAATGGGTTAAATTTTAATTTTGAAGCATTTAATAGTGAAATGTTGAATCTCCCATTGGAAATGAATAAGGTTTTGGGGGGTAAATAAAATGAAATGGTGTATTATGGGAAATTGGTGAAAACATGAAAAATGGAAGCCTGCGAGGCGTGAATTTTTGGAATAGAACAAAGTTGGAATGGTGAAAATCGGATGAAAACTGTGGAAGTGGTTGCGCGCTGAAAGAAAGCGAGGAAGAAAAAAGTCGAATGACATCTGTGTGACGGCCTCAGCCTTCACACAATAAAGTCGAATGGTGTAGAATAACATATGTGTGAAGGCCTCGTTATCCGTCATATGATTGATACAGTGCACTCAGTCAGATGACGGCTGATTTTTTTTTGTGACACATAGGTCACCACTCATGCGCAAACAACGATGCTAAGTGCAGCACAACTAACAAGCTAGCGAGTTGGTTACCTCGAATTTTAAGCCCTCGTTTTATTCTCTTGAACTCAAGGTGGGTATAAACATGAGTGGGGGTGCTGGACCAAGTAAGAAGACAAAAACGTATCACTTTAATACAGAATGGGAGGAGGAGTTGTTTTTCACGATGACATTTTCGAAGTGCGTTTGCCTTATCTGCCAGTCTACCATGGCAATACCAAAGTAGGGAAATGTGGAGTGGGATTTTCGGACTGTTCATGGAAAATATGATACAGTCTTTCCGCCGAAAAGTGAGCTGAGGAAGCGAAAGGTGAAGGTATTAAAAAGCCAGTTGTCAAGACAGCAGTCATTTTTCAGATAACTCAATCAATCAAATTTTATTTATATAGCACTTTTCATACATAAAATGCAACTCAAAGTGCTGTACAATAAAAACATCCAAATTACAACAAAAAACTAAAACCCATTCCACGCACCCAACATAAACACAAGACACATCCACATACACGCCTGAACTCACATTCACACAACTTAATAAACCATCTTAGTAGAAAGACAGAAAGACATGGCAAGGCACAGAGAAACCATATGAGAAAATGTACGCATGGTAGGTCATCCGCGCTGAGAGGGATGACAGCCCACGGCTACAGGGAGCTTCGCCAACACTAGACCCCCGACCCAGACTGACCGGGGTAGCCCCTACACATAGTGCAGAGGGCCCCGGTCCGCCGGGCCTAAGGAGCCTCTGGGATGAAGCCCCCTGTGAGAAAGCCAGCCACACCTCCCAGCGCGGAGGCCCCCCTTGAGGAAACACTGGGGCTAAAATATATAAAAGAAAATGATAATGCTAAAAGAAAAAGAAGCTAAAAAATTAAAAGACAATAATATAAAAAGACTGAGCTAAAATATATAAAAACAAATGATGATACTAAAAGACAAAGAATTTGAAAATTAAAAGACAATAATATAAAACGACGGCGCTAAAATATATAAGAAAAATGATGATACTAAAAGACAAAGAAGCTAAAAATTAAAGACAATGATAATAGATAAAATGACAGTCCTGAATTAAAAGACTAAGATGAATTATTTAAAAGCCAAACTAAAAAGGTGAGTCTTGAACCTCCTTTTAAAAATGGCAACAGTCTCTGTGGACCTGATGTCCTCCGGCAGGCTATTCCATAGACGAGGACCAGAATGGCTGAATGCAGCCTCGCCATGTGTTCCAGTGCTCATCCTAGGAATAATTAACAGGCCGGTGCCAGAGGACCTCAGGGTCCGCGAGGGTTGATACGAGAAAAGAAGGTCAGATAAATAAGATGGCCCAAGACCGTTAAGGCATTTAAAAACTAATAGAAGCACCTTAAAATCAATCCTGAAACACACGGGGAGCCAATGCAGCGATTTAAAAACTGGTGTAATATGTGCCCGCCCTCTGGTCCTCGTCAGCACCCGTGCGGCTGAATTCTGAAGTCGTTGTAGACTGGAAATACTCTTTTTGGGAAGACCAGAGAGCAGGGCATTACAATAATCTAGGCGGCAGGAAATAAAAGCATGCATCAGCACCTCCGTGTTAGCCTGAGAGAGAAGCGGGCGGACTCTAGCGATATTCTTAAGGTGGTAAAAAACAATCTTGGTTACATTTTTAATATGAGGAATAAAACTGAGCTCAGAGTCAAAAGTGACGCCCAGGTTCTTCACAAATTGTGATAATTTATAATCTTGTAGTTTTGGTAAAAGTTTTTCTCTCTGACCCTCAGGACCCATAACTAAAACCTCTGTTTTGTCCTGATTGAGCTGTAGGAAATTCTCTGCCATCCATGACTTAATATCTAAAATGCAATTTAAAAGGCTTTGTGTCATCCGGAGAAATGGCAATATACAGCTGTGTGTCATCAGCGTAGCTGTGGAAACTGATGCCGTGTCTCCTAATGACATCCCCAAGAGGAAGCATGGACAGATTAAAAAGTATTGGGCCTAAAATTTAACCTTGGGGAACCCCACATTTAATTTCATGGGTTTTGGAGGAACAGGTATCCATACTTACTTCTTTGTAAGTCTGTCTGTCTGTGAGATAAATAAAACCAGTTAAAAGCAGTACCAGAGATGCCCACTAGGTTTTTAAGTCTATTTAATAAAATGTGGTGATCTACTGTGTCAAAAGCGGCACTTAAATCCAGTAGCACTAAAACTGTGAGTTCTTTTTGCATCTGCAGAGCACCTGAAATCATTTAAAATCCTTAAAAGAGCTCTCTCTGTACTGTGGTTCATTCTAAAACCAGATTGAAATTTCTCTAAAACATTATTTGTACTTAAAAATAATTTTACTGTAGAAAAAACATTTTTCTAAAATCTTACTTAAAAACGGTAAATTGGATACAGGTCTGTAATTATTTAAAACACTGAGGTCTGAATTGCTCTTCTTCAGAAGGGGCTTCACCACCGCCGTTTTAAACGCAGTGGGGAAGACACCCGTCTGAAGAGAGCAATTAACTATATTTAAAATCTGTTCCTCAAAAAATCCATAAAAAGCTTTTAAAATTGATGTGGGAATTGGATCTAAAAGGCAGGTTGTTTGATTTACCTGGGAGAAAACTCGACCAAGTGTCCTTGCATCAACCAGGGCAAAACTTTCCAGTGTTTCCTCTGGTAAAAATGAGCGTTAATAGAATTTACATTTTGATGAGCTAAAAGACTGGATCTTATGTCATCGATTTTACTTCTGAAGTGGTCTGCAAAGTCCTCACAGAGAGCGTCTGTCGGTGTCTGTTGAGGACTTTTTAAGATCAGAGCTGGTTAAAGGATCGAAGGTGGAGAAGAGATATCTAGGGTTGTTTTTATTAATTGTAATGCGATTTGAGAAGTAAGACATTCTTGCCAGTGTGACTGTTTTATTGTAGGATTTTAGTTGTTGACATAATATTTGATAATGAACTGTTAGGTTGCTCTTTCTCCACATCCTTTCTGCACTCTTGCATTTTCTTTTTGATTTCTTAGTTAAATCATTTCTCCACGGAGGTAGCGTCTTGATTTTTATGTTTTTTGTTAAAAGTGGAGCAACCGAGTCTAATGTTGATTTTAAAACCCTGGTAAAATTATCAACAATAAAATCACTAGGTGCAGGTAAAATGTCAGCAGGAGTGCTCTTTAAAATCTCAATTAAATTTGCAGCCACCTCAGAAGTTAGGTAGCGTTTTCTCACTGTTCTCACCGGGGCTGCTTGTTGATTAAAACTGGCGATGTTAAAATATACACAGTATAGTGGTCTGACACAGCCAGGTCAACGACAGAGGACCCACCAATGGACAGGTTGTAGGTTATGACCAGGTCCAGGGTGTGTCCTCTGTTGTGAGTTGGCTGTGCGACATGCTGTTTAAAATCAAAATAGTTTAAAAGGTTTAAAAATTCTCTGGACAGTGGGTCAGAGAAATTGTCAACGTGCACATTAAAATCGCTAGTTATTAAAATTCTGTTATAAGTGGAATGTAAAATCGATAAGAACTCTGAAAACTCACTAATAAAAGGAGTAGAGTGATGAGGAGGTCTATAAAGTGTGAAGCACAGAATAGAGGGTTTGCTAAGAACAAAGGCATGGTGTTCAAAAGATAAAAATACCTGTTAAAAATAGTTTCCTTTGAAATAAGAGAAGTTTTTATAATTGATGCAGTCCCGCCTCCTCTTTTACAGTCTTTGGTCGAAAATAAAAAATTAAAATTCGGTGGGCAAGCCTCGATGAGAGCAACTGGAGCATCTGTATCTAGCCATGTCTCAGATAAAAGAATACCTTCATGGTTGTTGTCTAAAATCAGGTCGTTTATGATAAAAGTTTTGTTTAAAAGGGAGCGCACGTTCAGCGCAGCCAGGTTAATGTTTGTGCTGGACGTGCGCTCTTGGTCGCATGGATTTGAAATGTTAACATGAAAAAAATTGTCACTGTTAAAACTACTTTGTTTGTGTGTGGGAGGGAAGCGTCTGCGAGTGATGGTTTGAATTGAGAAAATGTCCGATGTGGGTGGTAATGATAGTGGGGGCCTGTTGGGAGTGCTATTGAAAGAAACTAAAATTGCCCTGTAGGTGGGTGTAGTGAGGTTGTTCTTGCAATGGTTTGTGTTAGAGCTTGGGGTGGGAACACAGGCAATTTGTCCCGAGGAGTCAGCTGGGAGCGTGATTGACAACTGCTAAAATCGAGCTACCCAGGAAGCTCGGGTGAAAACCGTCTGGTTGGTAAAAGAAACGACCGTTCCAAAATAGGTTAAAATTGTCAATAAAAGCAAAACCAAAATGTCCGCAAGTGCGTATGAGCCATGTGTTCAGCCTTAAAAGACGACTGAAGCGCTCGCTGCCGGGGGATAGCGGCGGTAAACGACGGCTTATCCAGCAAGTCGAAGAGGACATTAAAATCTTGCTTGGTTTGCTCCGATTGTCGGCGCACTGTTTCATTCGTCCCCACGTGGACAACGAGCCGGGATACGGATGGTGGAAGAGAGAGAAGAACATCTGGCAGGATGTTAGCTATGTGCGTGACTTTGGCTCCGGGATAACAACGGGTGATGGTACCAATGTAGCGTGTGTGTTGAATGATGCTGTCGCCAACAATGACGGTGGTTGGTGAGTGCAGAGGATGTGAAGAATGAGTGCCAGGGGAACCGTGAACTCTATGGAGATAATCCCGACCTCGTTGTCCTATATCGTGCTCCCCAGGCCGGGTGACAACTGAGGACGGGACTGGTGAGTGGTGCCGATGTTGTGGCCCACTCGTGTGCCGGGACACTGCGTCCCTGAGCAGCCCCACTCGAGAGCGGCCGACCGGGCCACGCATGGACTTACCCACTCCGGCCGAATTCAGCGTGAGTGGCAGAGAATTCGAAGGAGCACCTGGGACCCCAGCCCTGGGGTCAGATGCAACAGCTGACATCTCCAACCGCAGGGGCGCAGCAGTGGCAGCGGGAGAATCCTCTGCCAGGGCGGAAAAAACGATTCTTCATGACCAATCGAGGCCGGGGAGATGGTTCTCTGCTCCTCTGGCTGGGGGATGCCACCTCAACCCAGGTGGTACCATGGAGTGGTGTTGAGCAGGATGGGCCTGGCCAGGTAGCCGGATCCCATCTCACCGTGTTCGTCAGTGGAGCCTCATCATACTCACAGCTGTCATGATTCCGCTGGAATGACCATCCATAATGACGGCGGAGAGTTGTGGGAAACGGGTCGTGAAAGACGAGATGAGGAACTCTTTTCGATGGAGTTCTTCCGTCAGACGATGGACTTCCTCTCTCAGGTCAGAGATTGTTTTATTTGTTTCATCCTGCACCATTATGAACCGGGTCCGGTGACCGGGGCTAGCCCAATGGGCTAGCAGCGGCTAGTCTGAGGCAGGAGTATGCTAGTTGTCTGACAGTTGTTTGACAGTTGGCCGGTTCACCGGTGGGAGCGTGTGTCCGTAGGTTAAAAATTTAAAACAGTCACTGTATACAAAAAATAATAAAAAGTATCTCCAAACAGCAAAAGTAGTGCAAGCTTACTATGATGAGCACTCCTACGGAGAACAACTTCCGCGTCACCACACCGGCCACAGACTCCTTCTGCCAAACATGCACTTACTTAAAAAGCGAAAGCCCCCCCTGAGATTAGCTACATCTACATACATTGTACAAAAAAATCCTCTCTTTATCTCTCTCGCTCTCTCTCTCTGTCCCTCTCTCTCTCTCTCTCTCTCTCCATATATATATATATATATATATATATATATATAAATTTGCATTTTTATAGTAGGTAGATCATTTTGCCTTGGTCATTTTATAAGTAGCTCGCATGCTGAAAAAGTGTGAGCACCCCTCCGCCTTCACACAATTACTGCAATAAACGGACTCCATGGAAGTCGCCATCGTGTCTGTGTAATAATCACACCATACATCTAACACACAGCAGGTTCCCACCATGGTTGGTCGGTCGGTCGGCAGTAGCATTAGCTTAAAAAATACAAAGAAATACAATTAACACAAAACATGTATCTCTCATGCCATTCATATCCCAACTGCTGCAAAGCATTTTCGGAGTGTTTCATGTTTTATTTTTTTGGGCACAGTCTGTTGTGTAAAGGTTTCTCCTCAACTGTTATGTTTCCTGCTTGCAATAAGCTCAATAAAACAGACTACGACATTGTGGACAGTGGCCCTTTTATCTATTTTTCCCCTGCGTCACCAAATTGTGACCAACAGTGTGCTAACAGACTGTTTATTGCTCCCAGTCAGTGCAGCACTTTGGTGTCTCAAGCAGTGTTGTTTTCGGCAACAATGACAATGATGAAAATATTTTGTTAACGCCCCTTTTTTTCATGACAAGAACAAGACGATGACGAGCTAAACGAGGTTATTTGATGGTGAAAACATGACGTGACATACATTAAATTTTTGTTGACGAGACAAGACGGGACGAAATTGATAGCGTGTGGTTCGTCAGATGCTCAAAATTGATGACATCCCTTCTTATTGTACTTGTAATCTGTCTTTCAAAACATTGCAATGAAGTGCAACCTATCTTTCGTTTGGGCACGCCCACCACCGGGACAGCACGCAGGGCGCATGTCATGACCCGTGTCGGTCATGTCAGGTGGTTTTGTTATTATTTGTCACCTTCCTGCCATGTCTTCGTTTTGTTTACTTTGTCAGCTGAGTGGGGCATTTTCCCCTCAGCACTCCGTCCCCACCAGCCACGCACCTGTTCCCCGTTAGCCTCGCACACCTGACTCCCATTTGCTCCCATAATTACCGGACTATTTAACCACCCCATGCCGACAGCTCAGCGTCGGTGCATTGCCTTCCTTTCCCGACATCGCTGCCCTCGCTTTAGCGATTCTGCACGCCTCTAATATCCTTGCCTCGTTCATGCCCCCAGCTCTTGTCACCTGTCCCTGTCCCTGTCCCGTTTCATATCCCCACTTAGTTCGTTCCCGTCTTGTTTTGTTCTTTGTCCGTGGTTCAGTTTAGTCACGTTTAGTTTGCCTCTGTTATTTTGCACCCTGCTACGTTGGTTATCCTTGTTTTGATTCCCTTAATAAATTCCCTTAAAGTTACCCTTCTTCCTCACCTTTTGGGTCCACCTCCAACTCGCCTCCCGGCGGATCGTGACAGCGCATGCTTCGCGCACGCACCCTCACACATGGTGTCTCACGAACACGTCTGCGGTCGTTTGTCTCGGCTCGCACACACTGACACGCATTCCTTTGACGGATCATGGAGACAGTGACACTCGCAAGGCTACTTCGCTCTGATAACCGCAACCTGGTACATGTAAACAAGACATATCTTTGATAGTATTTGTACTTGTGCTAAAATGTGCTAAAATTGTGTTAAAATGTTTTTATTCTATGTTGCTTTATGTGAAATAAAGCCACAACAGTTGCCAAATAAAGCGTTTTGGTTCTCGGCTTATTTTGCGGCAAAGAGCGTTGATTCCACTGTTACGTTATCCGTTTATAATGCATAATCCTTAATAGTCAATCAGAAAGTCTTTGCTATTGGGTGGAATCCTTGTATGCCTGCTTTTTAACTAAAACGGACTAAAAGCTTTTTGAGATTTGGTCTATCAAATATCTTATTTACAAAAACTAGACTAAAACTTTTTTTGGGGCGTTTCCGTCACCTAAAACCGACTAAAACCTTTTTGAGTTTTCGTCGACTAAAACTAGACTAAAACTATCACAAATAGGAATGACTAAATCTGACGAAAACTAAGAAGCATTTTTGTCCAAATGACTAAGACTAGGACTCAATCTAAAATGCCTGTCAAAAACAACACTGGTCTCAAGCCTTCACCAACAGAGGGTGCTAAACACACTGTGAAATGCTCCCAGTCAGTTGTGCGGAGCGCTCATGAAAGTCACACATACAGATTTGGAACTCGGTCCACACATAAGGCCCTCCTCTTATAAGGCACCTTGTCCATTTTGGAGAAAGATTTGGGACGCCCTATGGTTGATAAAATAGAGTAGTTTATTTATTTATTTATTTTCACAATTTTTTCATCTTGGCTAAATAGATAGCAATGCTGTCTTTCACTCTTTTGTCGCTCTCTCACTCCAGTTTATGTGCTCACTGTGCCTATAACCTCCCCCTTCTGTCAGATTCCGCTTACCCGGGGGGTGGGGGACCACATCAGGATAGTGGGTCCCTAGTGCCGGCTCTCCGTCCAACGGATCAGAGGGGAGAGATGGGGCGGCTAGAAGCGGGAGAAGGGCGGCGGGGGAGAACGAGTCCCTTTGCCGCCGCCGCGTACCCTTCTTCCGCCGCGCGCCCCACTATTATTTCACCTTTTAAGCCGGCGTCGAGGCGAACTCGCCTAGGTTCGCTAACTGCCCTGTAAATTATTATTGTTCTTTTCGCGTCTTACGCGGGTAGATTTAGAATCTTTACCTTTTACGGAGCCAATCCGGTCTTCCGTCGCTCACGGGGCCACCGAAGAGTAACCGTGCAGAATCGGGTGCTCCACGATCCGACCGCTTCCGTTTTTACGGCAGCTTTGCCTCAGTGAATCTGGTTGCATTTGTTATTGACCTAGTGGATTTTGGCTGCCCTTGTTAGGACCGCGCGGATTTGGTTTCTCAAAGCCGGAGTAAACTTTTACTATTCTAAATCTTTTATTTTGCTGGTACTTAGCCGTTCGCTCACGTGTGTTAAGGGTCAAGTGGTGAGAATGAATCAAATCATAAGGATGACAAAGATAGGATTGTTTTAGAATCGAAAATCTTACAAGATTTATTTACGAACACAAGGGATCGCGTGACATACATCCAGTAAGTGTTTTAACATCCGAACACGGCAGTCGCGGGATACAGAAAGGACAAACTCGACGGCATCACAGAGTCCCCGCGGTCACAATCGATGCGAGAAAATCAGAAAGGTTCCATCGAAAACGAGGAACAGATAGAAAAGAGGGGTTAAAAGAGTTTCCAAATCATCATATATCAAGTTCTGAATTTAAATAGTGAGCCTCCTGAGAGTGATCAGTTCCCGAAGAGCCCCGGGGTTCGAATTCTAGCGATAAGGCGAAATAGGGGGAAAAAAACAGAAATAACTTTGGACAAATCGACTAGGCTCTCTCTTATTTACTTAAGCGCGCATCACTTATGTTATTCCTTCGGTTTCGTTACCTTATCGGGGGTTAAGCCTTTTTTAGTGGTGTCCAATCGATAGAGGAAAAGTAAAACCCATCCCGCAGAGGGACCAGGGTCCGGGGCGAGAAAGGGTGGAAAAAAGCATAAGTCCCAAAAAAAGAGGAAAAATGCACAAAAATAGAATCCTCTGTCAAAGTGTCCCCATGAAATGCGAAAAGATAGCCCTTAGTTCCTCTTGGGCGAGGCTTATATAGTCCTGCTTTGCCTCAAAGTTTCCATGACTCATAGTCACGAGTGGATAGTCTCACTGACTCATAGCTAGTGTTTTTCCATTCCCTTACCACTAACCAGGGTGTTAACTTGTTTTTTTCTGATCCTCTCAGCTCAGTAGTTAAACCCAACCAATGTAATACAATGCAGCTCAAATACATTGGATACATAATATACATGTTGTTACATTCTCTCTTTGTAATCAACAGGTTATTGAACATTTTCATTTCTTCTTCATCATGTGTCATCATCAGAGAGTAATAATGTACACAGGTTATGTTCATGCACAAAGCAGTTTCAAAGCCAAGCCATTTTATACATCATGGCTAAATATGTACTTGCTTATTCTTTCAAAAGTTGCATGTTGTTTATATAATACATCGTAAAAGCAATAATCATTCCAACATTAGAACAACATCCTGACCAACTGTCTAACCATGCAGCGAGTCATCCTAACCAACTAGGGTTTTCCCCTGTGAGTCACTCTGACTATCTGTTTAACTATGCAGCGAGTCAATCTGACCAGCTGCCTAAGTTAACTAGGGGTTTTCCCCCAATCCATTCGTGTTATGTGATTCATCGTAAGTCATGTGTTGAACACAGCAAGAGCATTGACTTTGGTATGTGTATGTTTTGACTACTTTTATCCACAACGAACCATTGAATAACATTAATTTTGATATATGTATGTTTTAACTATTTTTTATTAACAGTAAGACCCCCATCTGAACTAGGCTGAGCTGGCGTGCCGTCGACACTATCGCCATCTAGTGTCTATTCTAGAGAATTGTTTGTTAAGGCTAAATTTAGTGACCTTTCTACTAGGTCTTAGCCCAATTCATACTATATTACTTCCTATATGTTCTATCACTTTGCCTGACCAGGCGCGTCACTCGACACTTCCCACTTCTGAATGTGCGGACAGAAAGATGCTAGGGCTGTCTCAAACGAAAGAGAGATTTCGCCGCTGCTTCCTGCCGGCTGCTGTCGGACTTTTTAACAAGAACATTAGGTCAGGCCTACAACCGGGCGGGCATTAGTGCTATTGTGCAGTCCTATGATGCAATACACACTACTAGTGTGCTTTTTCAATGCTGTACTTAAATATTGACCAATGGTGTATTTCGTTTACCATTACAGTATTCTTATCGTTACAGTACTTTTATCACTGCAGTATTTTCTATCATTGTAGTACATTTACCATTACAGTACTTTTATCATTGCAATATTTTCTATCATTGCAGTATTTTTTTGGCATTGCAGTACTTTTACCACTACGGTACTTTTATAATTGTCAAGTCAAGTCAAGTCAGTTTTATTTGTATAGCCCTTAATCACAGACAGTCTCAAAGGGCTTTACATAACCACAATCGACATCCCCGATCTTAACCCCCAGGAGGGCAAGGAAAAACTCAAAACCCCATTCGGGGAAAAGTGACAAACCTTGAGAAGGGACCACAGATGGGTGAATCCCCCTTCCAGGATGACCAGGCTGCAATGGATGCCAACTGGGCAACATTTGACACGTACAATGATGCTATATAATAATAGATGAGATAATGTGAGAGTCAAATGAATGAAGTGCTGCAGGAAGATGACTTCAGTGGAGTGGGTCCTCATCCAGGGCCGTAATATCCATCGCAGCATATCCGAGGATGAGCCTTTGATCTTGTACCGGTCAGTTGGTGTAAATTCAGAACAGCCACTTCCAAGTGAATCACCATCACCTATTTCCCAAGACGGGGAATTGGGAACAGAAAAAAAAGGACAGAAACAGTAAACAGGCCAACAAGTAGTTCAACGAAGTGCTGAAATATAGGGAAATCAGAAGAGGCGCTGCATGAAGGCGACTTCGGCAGAGCAGGTCCCTCGCCGGTTGGTCAGTGCCGTAATCTTCATAGCAGGTCACCATCACCTAATTCCCAAGCAGGGGAAGAGGGGGCAGAAAAGAGAAGAAGCGGCAGTAACCAGGCCAACAAACAATTAACTCATTGACTCCCTTAGACGTACAAAGACGTCTTTTAATGCAATGGCGCCCTCTACCAAAGACGTATAAGTACGTTTCCTGTCTTTTTTACGTCATAGTGTACATAAGGGTCTGATGCAACCTCTGACTGAGAATCAGCCTTGTCCGCATTGTGAATCATGTAAAAATCACCCAGCAGGGGGCAGAGGTGCAAAAGATCCGCCTTGAATCTGCGCCAGAGTTACAAATGGGGGGCGGGATCCTGGGGTAGACGGTATAAGTGTGGAGAGCGGCGCAGTTAGCAGCAGCATCGGCAGCACTAGCAGCATTAGCAGCAGTAGTATTAGTAGCGTTAGCAATGAAATCCTCCAAGCAAATGACAATCGAGGAATGCTTTTTTGTAAAAAAAAGCTTCCCAAGTGTACATAAGGGTCTGATGCAACCTCTGACTGAGAATCAGCCTTGTCCGCATTGTGAATCATGTAAAAATCACCCAGCAGGGGGCAGAGGTGCAAAAGATCCGCCTTGAATCTGCGCCAGAGGTACAAATGGGGGGCGGGATCCTGGGGTAGACATATAAGTGTGGAGAGCAGCGTGGGTAGCAGCAGCATCGGCAGCACTAGCAGCAGTCGCATTAGTAGCGTTAGCAATGAAATCCTCCAAGCAAATGACGATCGAGGAATGCTTTTTTGTAAAAAAAAAGCTTCCTAAAAGCATCAAGGCGATGGAGACGCTTTGGTTGAGAGGATGACGCTTCGTCGTCGTCACAACAAACAGGCGTCTAAAGAGGCTGCGCGTGCCTTGCGGCCTGCATCGCCTGCCTTCGGACAATAGCCAAAGCAGCCGAGAGTCCTCACCAGATCCCCCCGAACGAGGAGGTAAGCGCTCGCAAGTTACCATTGAACATGTGGTTTTACCCCTCATGCTTTTATTGTACATATCATGCATCTTGCGGGCAGAAAATGTCGCGGAAATGTGCAGTTAGACGCGAGCTTGCTCGCTGACTTTCTCGTCCGGCCGCCTCTATTGCACAATTACACGCGAGCGCAAGTCCTCGCCGACGAGGAAGTAAACGCTCGCAAGTTACCATTGAACATGTGGTTTTAGCCCTCATGCTTTTATTGTACATATCATGCGTCTCGCGGGCAGAAAATGTCGCGTAAATGTGCAGTTAGACGCGAGCCTGCTCGCTGACTTCCTCGTCCGGCCGCCTCTATTGCACAATTACACGCGAGCGCAAGTCCTCGCCGACGAGGAAGTAAACGCTCGCAAGTTACCATTGAACATGTGGTTTTAGCCCTCATGCTTTTATTGTACATATCATGCATCTTGCGGGCAGAAAATGTTGCGTAAATGTGCAGTTACACGCGAGCGTATCTCCTCCCCGACGAGGAAACAACAATACTGAATGGTGTGGTAATCATGCATACTTTCTAAAATTCACAGATTGTGCATCCCGCGGCAAGAAAGTTCCTCCTCGTCTTGTTGGTGTAAAGAAAGGTAAATTATAATATGAAACTTCACACGCCAGCAATAAAATGCAGCAATAAATATATATTTCCAATTGTTTATATTTCTGTAATTTACAGGTTGTGCATCAGGAAGCAGTGGTTCCGGATGGCGTCACACTGGATGGCAACCGAGGAAAATCGACTTTACAGCAACCCCTGGACCACTGAATGCCGCTGCCCATTTGGAGTCTGAGGAGCCAGCTGATTTCCTGCAGCTGTTTCTCACGTATGAGCTTCTGCAGCACATCGCGGATGCCACCAATCACTTCCCAGACAATTATTTTCACACAAACCCCAGTGGACAAACACAAGCTCGCCTATTTGCCACGGACCAGCAAAGCCAGACCACAACGAAAGTGTCGAGTCTGTTTGCGCAAAGGCAAACGGAGTGAAACAAGAATGTGGTGTGAACTATGTTGTGTGCCCTTGCATCAAGGCAACTGTTTTATTTTATATCACACAAAAAAAAAGTATGTATGACACTGATGTATTTCATTTTTGTACATAGTTCAACAGTTCAGTCGTTTTGTGTTATGTGCAAATAAATTTATTTTGTTATCAAAAACATATTTTTTGTGCTTTTTTTTGTTATTTTATAGAAGGCATGCATTATTTAGATGTTGGAGGTGTCATAAAAGCCATAAATAATAGTGTCAAAGTTCAAATTATGGTCGAAATGCATCAGTTTACAAAAAGCTCATTTTCTCAGTTTTTTCCCCAGGGATTGGAGTTTTCATGAAATTTAGCTATTTTCAAATGCTGATTGCTCAAGAATGGAAAAAGATAAACAAACTTTTTTTTCTGTTGAAAGAAGAGAGTCTCATCTTTCTTTTGGTGTGCTCCATGTCTATATAGCATTAGAATACAATATTCTGTGGGCCTTGCAATATTAGTCAAAATGCTGGGATTGAGCGGGTTGCTCCAGTGAAAATGGCTGGTATTTAATGAGTTAAATTAGATGCTAAAGTATATAAATAAATTGATCAAATGTCGCGCCGCAGGAAGACGACATCACTGGAACAGGTGCATGCCCAGTTAGTCAATGCCTTAAACTTCCCAGTGGGTCACCGTCACCTAATCCCCCAGCCGGGGGAAAAGGGGGCAGAAAAGAAAACAAAAGAGAAAAAAAAAAAGCGGCAGTAAACAAGCCAACAAATATTTCAGCTAAATGCACAAGAGTATAAATGCGTCTTTAATAGTGTTTTGAACATTTCTACTGAAGTGGCGCCTCAAATACCTGAGGGTAGTGCATTCCAGAGCATTGGTGCCCAAATAGAGAACGCTCTAGAACCTGCGGACTTCTTTTTGGCTCGCGGGATCACTAAAAGACCAGCATTTTGTGAGCGAAGGTTTCGGGACGGAACATATGGTACCACAAGGTCAACGAGATAGGAAGGTGCTAAGCCGTGCAATATTTTATAGGTAAGTAGCAGAACTTTAAAATCACATCTCAAGTGGACCGGAAGCCAATGCAAATTGGCTAGTATGATCAAACTTTCTCATCCTAATCAAGAGTCTAGCTGCTGCATTTTGAACTAACTGCAGACTTTTAAGACTAGACATGGGGAGACCCGAGAGCAAAACGTTACAATAGTCGAGGCAAGACGTAACAAACGCATGGATTAAGATTTCTGCGTCACAAGTTGATAGAATTGGGTGAATTTTAGCAATGTTACGCAGATGAAAAAACATAGTTCTAGTAAGATTTTTAATGTGCATTTGAAACGACATAGTTGCGTCAAATATAACACCAAGATTTTTTGTTGAATCCTTTTGGGCAATATTACATTTATTGATACTCAGAGTGGTGTCTTTGAAAAGGTATCGATGACGCGCTGGTCCAATGATCAGCATCTCGGTTTTATCTGAGTTAAGACGCAAAAAATTGAAAGACATCCATTGTTTAATTTCGGCAAGGCATGCCTCTATTTTATAGCAATCACGCGGATTCGTTATATCCAACGGCATGTATAATTGCGTATCATCAGCATAACATTGAAAACTAATGTTATATTTCAGTATAATATCACCAAGCGGTAGCATGTAGATGCTAAACAATAGAGGTCCAAGTACCGATCCCTGCGGAACTCCACATGTGATCTTACAAAGATCAGAAGTCGCATTGCCATGAATTACATGGTTCGTCCTCTCCGACAGATACGAATTAAACCAAGAAAGCGCTGAACCTGAAATGCCAACACACGTTTCAAGGCGTTTTAATAATTTGTTATGATCAACGGTGTCAAAAGTGGCGCTAAGATCGAGTAAGAGTAATATTGATGAGGTGTCGGCGTCCATAGCTATGAGAAGATCATTAGTAACTTTAGCAAGGGCCATTTGGAAAGGTTCAAATTGTTTATTAGCAGTCATATGTTCATTAAGTTGTTGCGCTACGACTTTTTCAAGAATTTTTGCAATAAATGGAAGATTTGAAACCGGCCTATAGTTGTTGAGACTCTCTGGGTCGAGGTTTGGTTGCTTAAGTAGCGGTCGGATAACGGCGGTCCTAAAAGCTGCTGGTACTATACCCGTGGTAAGCGATAGATTAATTATATATAAAAGAGACGGTCCTAGGGTCGTAAACAGTTCTTTAATTAGTTTGCCAGGAAGCGGATCAAGCACACAATTTGTCGGTTTTGCCGCACTAACCAATTTTGTTAGACAGTTATCAGCCCTAACGTCCCTATTAACACCATTTATCGCGGAATTCAGCGGAATTTTAAGAACAATGTCTTTAATCTCATCACGAACACACTCAATCTTCTGAGTAAAGAATTGCATGAAATCCTGGGCTGAATAGGAAGAGCTATCCGAGGTTGGTTGCTGTTGCGTTAGCATTGCTATGGTATCAAATAAATATTTAGGGTTGTTTTTATGTAAGACAATTAATCTAGAATAATAATTAGTTTTGGCTGGATCAAGCGCTTCCTTGTATATTAAACTATCGCACCATGCCTGACGGAAGACCTCAAGTTTGGTCGCACGCCATTTGCGCTCAAGTTTCTTACAAGATCGTTTCAGTATGCGTGTTTCCTCTGTAAACCACAGAGTGAGCCTCTTTGGACGAGTTTTAGTTTTTAAAGGTGCGACGGAGTCAAGCACATTTATCATTGCAGTACTTTTACCATTACAGTACTTTTATCATTGCAGTATTTTCTATCATTGCAGTACTTTTACTATTACAGTACTTTAATCATTGCAGCATTTTCTATCATTGCAGCATTTTTCCATCATTTCAATACTCTTACCACTACAGTACTTTTATCATTGCAGTATTTGTATCATTGCAGTATTTTTCTATATGATCTATATCTTTGCTGCTGTAACACTGCAAATTTCCCCATTATATTTCTCCCGATTAATCTATTGAGTAATTTTACAATTAATCGATTAGTCTAACACATATTTTTTAAACAATTTTTTCAAATAATCCAGCAATTATTTTGGAATTGACAATTCACAAAACACTTGTGAACACTTATTTAAATTCTTTGTTTTTTAAATAAAAATTTAAAAAAAACTTGAAATTGAATCAACAGTCATATCTCTTTTAGGCAAGCATCATGACGTGTGAACATGAATGATGTTTTCTCTGTCAATGCATTACAGTGAAACAATGTGAGTGCATGTTCAGCAGCTCAAGTAAAAGAATCAAAAAGAATAAATAACTAAAAAATAAAGAACTCTTTAATAAACAAAAAAACAATGAGGTCAAATACTGAAGACCAGTGCAAGTGAATACAAAAAGAACTTTTTCCAACAGGATTTAACACAATTTCACTTCTCTAATTTCTAGTGTAATTTTGAGGATACTTTGCGTTTGTGTTTCTCGTGTTTTTTTTTTTTTAAGCAGCGGGAGCAGAGCATCATCCAAAACATGACCTGCATGTTGTGCAGCGTGTGGGGTCTGCAAAGAGACGGTGAGACAGAGTTTTTCAGGAGCACCAGCGGAGTAGATACAAAAAAAATTGTCACATGTTTTTCTTTATGGGTACGTAAAGAATACATGTACAACGGTACATAAAGCAGCAGAACCAGTAACGTTACCTACTAGCACCAAAACAATTTTGGCATTAAAACAATGCTGATTATGAGAATATAAAGATGCACGAAAACTCAAACTCACATATAATTCTTTCGATATTCATCAATATTTAATTATTCAATGGTGTAATTTTTAAAAGATGGCTCGCTATTGTGCAATCATGAGGTCCATTATGGGCACCATCTCGCTCGTGGGGACACTTTGTGACATCATCGAGTGTGCACGACATGTTGGTTTTCGCCTATTCACTTTCAAAAGTGACTCAAAGTGAGTGGATGGTGACTGTTTTGGATCATATTTGCTGCAGGACATTTTCCTTCTTAAATAACATTTTTAAATTGGCTGGGCCGATAATTCGATATTGATATGTGTCGCGATAGTCAGGTGATCTACATAAATGGAAAATGGTATCGATAAATTGCCGATCTAACAAAGTGAAACAAGGAGCAGAATAATCATCGTAAGTAGAGGTGGGGGAAAATTAAAATTTTTAGATACATCGCGATTCAGACATGTACCAACCACAATCAATTCACTAACGTCCAAATTTCGATTATTTAAATATGTGAATTAAAGTAATACACAATGTCCTAAATAATGTTGAACAAAGAAGCGTGGTCACCGTCATTTGCGCACATGCACTGAGGAAAATAAAAACTTGGATTACTGCCCTCCACCTCGCTGTGAAATCCCTAAAATCCCCTTAATTAAAAGCAGATGTATGGAATCAAAACAGTGGAAGAGAACTGGACAAGTGCCACGTTATACATAAGTTGTGTCGCGCTAAAACAAAATACTTTGGTAACACAACAAACACGAGTAGTCCTGTAAGTCGATTCCACCCTACGGAGTCTGGGAGACGGCTGGATGTTGTTGCTACCGCTATAGGTGGCGCTACCTATCAGAAAACAATCAGGAAAGAAATTAGAAAACTCAAAGCATCATTGGAAAAGGCAAACGTTTTCAAGGTGCAGGGACCTAAATATATACACATTTTTAATTCATTGGTAGTTTTTGTGATCATTTATGTAATTTTATTTTTGAAGACCCAAATCTGATAAAATGCCATTTATTTTGGTATTGCATTTTTTTGTAATTAGTTTTCACGAATTTCCATCAGTTTAATAAAATAAAATGGAAATGAATTAATCTCGTTTCTTCTTAAAAATAGTGTTTTTAAAAATCGCTAGTGAATCTTTACTCAATGAGATTGTGTCGTGAAAAAGCTCATCAAAACAGATCAATTAAAGATGCCTCGATAGTCGTTTTATAATCGAATCATATCCCCTGACTCATAATTGAATCGTGAAGCGCCCAAAGATTCCCACCTCAGCTGTATTTTTTTTGCATTTTTTAAAATTTCTATAAATGACTGGACAACACGTGTTTCATATTAAAAATGTT
Source organism: Idiotropiscis lumnitzeri (assembly GCF_059441095.1). Lineage (NCBI taxonomy): Eukaryota > Metazoa > Chordata > Actinopteri > Syngnathiformes > Syngnathidae > Idiotropiscis > Idiotropiscis lumnitzeri. The sequence continues at coordinate 1,677,191 of NC_142402.1, read as the reverse complement.
TAGATAACCTTAAGTTTTTTCTGATTTATCTGTTTACAAAATACATATCATACATGCACTATGTATGCAAATTCTGTATAATTTGTGCCATGTTTATTTGCATTGTTGAGAGAAGATATTCATTACAATTGTTTACAAAGTACTATGCAAAAATGTTTTAAATAAGAGTGTATTTAATCTACACTGAACAGTGCTTGACTTTTATCTAGTTTGAAAGTTAAATGTTACTTTTTTAAATAAAACCAATGGAATTGATCCCTTCTTTCCTTTTTTTATTCAATATATATGGAAAATTCAATACATATCGATATCGACCGATGTGTCATACTTGTACCGCGATATAGTTTTCACCCATATCGCCCAGTCTTATCGTGGTGGAGAATTTGAGTGTCCCAATGATCCTAGGGCCTAGGTTATCTGGTGCTTTATGCCTTTGGCAGGGCCACTCATGGGAAACCTAGGGACTAGACCCAGTATGGCTCAAAAGACCCCTATGATGATTAAAAATATTGGACTAAGTTTTCCCTTGCCTGGACGCGAGTTACCGGAGCCTGGCCTGGAGGTGGGGCTCGAAGGCGAGCGTCTGGTGGTCGGGCGTGTACCCATGGGACCCGGCCGGGCTCGGCCCGAAAGGACAACGTGGGTCCCCCTTTTCATGGGCAGAGAGAGCGGGGCAGCGGCCAAAGGCGGGGACATTGGAATGTCACCTCTCTGGCAGGCAAAGAGCCTGAGCTGGTGTGCGAGGCTGAGAAGTTCTGACTAGATATATTTGGACTCTCCTCCACACACATTTTGGGCTCTGGTACCAGTCCTCTCAAGAGGGGTTGAACTCTTGTCCACGATGGGCATACTTATTGCCCCACGGCTTGGACCCTGTACATTGGGCTTCACTCCGATAGACGAAAGGGTACCCTCATGATTGTTGTTTGTGCTTATGCACCAAACAACAGTTCACAGTACCCAACATTTTTGGAGTCCTTGGAGGGAGTGCTGGAGAGTAGTGATGGTAAACTGAAGCATCATGAAGCAATGAGGCTTTCCATCCAACTGGTTCGCTCCTGAGCCGAAGCATCATGAGGTTTCATTTGTTCTATTGGGCCTTAATGTGGAAAATTAATGCCATGACAGGCAGAGTGATTAAAATGATACCATGGATTTGATGGGTTCAAATAGGCAGTGAGTTCTGATGTGAATAAATGTGTGTGTGTGTGTGTGTGTGTGCGTGTGCGTGTGCGTGGGGGTGCACGCGGGTGTGTGTGTGTGCGTGTGTGTGAGTGTATTAATTGAAAGAATGCTTGCTTTATTTTAGACATAAACAAGTAACAAGACACACCTTGCATGAATTTTTATTGAGGAAAATTAGCATTTCCAAAGTTTTGGGCTTTAAACGGTTTATTTTCTCCTGCTTTTGAAAATAGTCTTTCGCAAGGGACGGATGAGGTCAGGGTACAGACAAAGGTTATTGCTAGTTTGGAGACGTTTGGAAAGACATGTTTGTGCAGCGCCCAGTAGTCCAGGGGGTTTGACATCCTGCTTATGTCAGGTTCCCCCAGGTAAGAGTGGACCTCCACAGTCGCATCTGCGGTCTCACTCTGGGTCCTCCTCTGGGTCCTCGTCTGCATGACTGTGTGGTCCAATTGCAGCCACAGTTTATCACCTAAGACACAACAAACAGACTAACAGCCAACAGGCAGTTGTGGCTGACTGTCAAGGATGTTTTATCAAAACATACTCGAACAAATGACTCGACCAGGAAGATTGTCTTTCATTACGCGCGGGGCAGCCCTCGTACTCCGAGGCAAAGCCGCTTCCGACTGCACACATGGTTTTTATTTGCATCAGCATAAGCAATTTGAATATGCCATACATAGGAAACTTGACATTTGACTCTGCCACACCCTTTCTGCCTATTCTAATGGTTTCAGATTACAAGACATCTTTTAGTGTATGGTGTACTTTCACAAGGCCTGACACATACAAGTTATCTTACGGCCATGACGATATTGTTGCTTTAGAAATACCAAGCCTTATGCTGGACCTCCCTAATTCATAAGTTACGGCCTTAAAAGCGAGTGAGTCTCACTTTATCTGTTAAGGGTCAGCCATTTGAACAGGGGTCATCAACGCTCCAAGGGAGTCGTTTACAGAAAAGGGATCTGGCGTTGGGGAGTCACATTCGCGACTAATATGCAAATGGATTTCACTTTCCTGTGTTTCTGCAGCAACACAAGTCCATGAAGCCATTTTTTGCAGTCACTGTTTGCCCAAATGGCTAATAATAATTTGGTAGTGCGTTAAGATGCTTTGTTAATACAATCTTGCAGTGTATCTTCACAAGTTCCAACATACACAACCCATTTTATGGCCATGATACTGTTGTTTTAAAAATCACCCAAGGCCTGTTGGACCTTTCTCTGCCACATAAATTACAGCCCTTGCTTATTAATTTTATTAAAGTCCAATTTTGTGAGTGTATCACGGCCTAATAGATTGAACGGGCACCGCGGCTGTAAAACTGCTTCCACTCTTGCTTTTTTAGTTGGGTCGTCGGGACATTGTAACTCAATTGTCTGCGATAGGACTAAGGGTGCCACTAACCCGCGTGCTCCGCATGTAAACCTTTTTTCCGCTTGGTTTAACTGACGCGGCGTCCCATTTGCCTAACACAGTTACATCAGCACCTGTGTCTACAAGGAAAACAGTTAACTTTCCCTGGACTAGCAACGATAGTTCAGGTTTTATCATCGGTTCAGTTTGGTGACGCATTAAGTAACTTTCGAGGGCAAACGTATGTTTAATATCTTCCTCAATGTCTTCACTGCTGTCACTGTTAGAGGGGGAATCCAGAGGTTTGGACATTAACTCGCAGTCCAAAGCCCCTCTGGGGTCCCGGCCTAGTCATTCATCATCAGATGAATCGTCAACACGACGTCGACTAGGCTTAACCTTTTCCCCACACTGACGAGCGAGATGACCTTTTTTCCCGCAATTGAAGCACTTGCCTTCTTTGAACCACTGTTGATGTTTGGGTGACAATTTGGACAAGTCAAATGGATTTCTTTTTTGGTATTTTTGTCCGCGTGATTTTTCTTTGTTATCACGACTCGGTCCCGAAAAATTTATGTTTATAACAGGACGTTCTGTTTTTTTCTTTTTCTATTCGACACGTTCATAATTTCGTGCAGAATTTAGGATCTTTTCCTCCATTTGACAAGTCGGCCAATTTAAATTAGGTTGTTTTATTTGAAAAGCCTGTAATTTTCTTTTTCCTTTTCACCTAATCACAAATTTCTTATCACAAAAGTGAACATGTTAATTCTATTTTATTTCCTATTTTCCTAATATTGTGACTCATTTCACTTCAACCAGATCTACCTTAAAGTGGACAAGTACACATCAATGTTATTTGTATTTCCTAATTTCTTCTCTGCTTTAATGAAAATTATAGCCTTCTAGCCAAATCTTTCCCTGTCATTTCTACCTTTGCATTTCATTCCATTTCTGGAATAATAATACAAACATCATCAACTGAAATATGAAATATAAAATATTTATTTCTTCAATTCAGCAAAAAGCAGAATCTAATTCCTATCCTCATTCATTTGTTCAAATGACACACTCTTCAATCACTAACTCTCTCTCTCCTTCTCCCCACCTGGGATCTCTCCACAGGCTGCTCCTTCTACACGCACCTGATTTACGACCACACCTCCTCTTTGCATCCTGCAAAGGCTTCTCCTCCTCCCAATTTCCAAATTCACTGTAGCTTATCCAAAACCACTCAAAACTACCGATGTGTCGAATCAAAAATTTCAAAATCAGGAAACACCTATGCTTTTGCAAAGATTCCTCATGTTCACTTTCAAAACCTTCATTCAATCTTTCATAACACCTACTTCTCTCTTTCAATTCATGCAACCAACTCAGTGTCCTACGTCCCTCAACCACATAGGTTCTAATTCTGTTACTCTATACAGTTTTCCACTTGCAAATCTGCCTATGACATCCTTCTCACTTGCCCTATCATTTGAACTTCATCAACCCTTTCTATGGAACATTAATTGTTCCTTTCCCTTCTCTACACACTCTCGCAGAGGCTCTCTCTCATTGACTCAAACCCCCACCCTTCCTCTTCTTTGTTCTCACGCACACGCGTACACACACATTCCGACACAGACATATACACGGGCCCACAAAACAACACATACAGTTCTCAACATTGAACAGCTTCAAACGAGAAGCTAATCAATATTTTTCAATTTCGGAAAGTGGATAGTTAATTTCCCTTGTCAATTTTGTCGCCATTTCTGACGGTCTTAATTGTTATGGTGTCTAGTTATGGTTCCTCAGTGTTGAGAAAAATTCAAAATGCCTGACTTTGGGTTGAATACCAAGCTTCTACTCCAAATTTGGAGCGGGTATTCCTGGGTGTTTTTACTAACAACCCTTGGTCAGTTTTAGATTTCTCAAACGTTGGACATTCATACAATACACATTCACACTCACAGATTGATCAATTCTGTGTTTGTGAAAATAGATAAACTATTTTCGTCTTCTAGAAATAACAAACGTTGTACTATCACTTCCAAATATAGTAATAATTACATCTGTACTCTACCAGAAATAAGAACCCCTAAATCTGTCTTCCAGAAAAAACAACAGTTAATTCTGTACTGTCCGAGCAGATATAATAAACTACACTTGTACTCTCTACCAGACAAGGAATACCTTAATCTGCCTTCCAGAAAAAACAACAGTTAATTCTGTACTGTCCGAGTCTTCCAACTAAGTTAAATCTGTTGTATACAACTGACCTGTGACAATCTCTCCACTGGTTGAGACACTCGCGGTTCGTGGATGAAGTCTGTGCTCTCCCCGGTGGAGGATGACCGAGGACCGGCCTCCTGGAAGAGAGGTCTTTCACGATGGCGCCGTTTTCAGTCGTCGTCAATCGTCCACCGCAGATCACACGTTTTCACCCGGCAATCGAAGGACCAAGTAATGTCAAGGATGTTTTGATAAAACATCCTTGACATTACTTGGTCCTTAAATTTCTTTAACACTGACCATCGTAGAGATGAAAGCAAAAGAATGCCTTATACCACAATAATGCACTGCCGCTCATTTCCTGCTTTGTTTAACACCATTAAAATGTATAGAATATTACCTTGCGCTACAGGCTGGGAAGCTTCTGATGTGTCTGGTTGTGTTGATGAAGATGATGGGTTGGAGTAGGAGGAAGATGCCCTGTGGTGGATCACTGTCGCACATTCAGTTGTGAGCCTCCTCTCAGCCACTTGTGCTTTATTGGGGCAAAAGAAGTCTATCTTCTTGAACCTGCAAATGACAATGAGACTCATTGCAGTTGCGAACTGTTCAACAAGAGGCAGTTGCTCATTTGTTGGTACTAGTAGACAGATGAGAAAAACAGACAAGTGATACAAACCTGTGATCCAGCAGTGTTGCCAGTGACGTGATGCTAATGGTTTGGAGGTTGTAGAGCTTGTCCCTCAGTTGTTTTTTAAGACCCTCAGCCATTGCTTTGCTCTCCTCCATTTGTATGATTCCCATGTCATCCTCCAAGGTCTGGTGCAGCATGGCCAAAAGTGGTATGACCTTGGACCCAGACACTCTCCTCTCTCAGAGCTCTACGGCGGCATCATTATTTGGGGAAAGCACCTGCAGACACTCAGGAATGAGCCTCAACTGGTGGGATGTCAGTGGGGTAATGTCAGTGTGTAGGCCTGCCAGGGCTGCTCCCACGGCTTCCCTGACGTTGTACATGCGTTGGAGCATGTGAAAGGTGCTTTTCCCTGCGTGTCTCCAATATCCCGCAAAAAAAACAAAACAAAAACTCTTGCGAAGCAGCAACCGTGATGAAGGAACCGTGAGATATTCGTGAGGAGCAGCAGAAGGAGCGGCAGCAGGAGCAGCAGCAGAATCAGCATGTTTTCTTTTTTTTACGCTCTTTTTCATGTGCTCTCATACACACCTGCCTGGTAGGGAGAGCATATGTAGGGTCGAACGCTTGGATAAGCTTCCTGAACCCTGTGTCCTCCACAAACCTGAAGGGCTGGCAATCTTCTATTACGATATTGATCAATGCCTCTTCCACTGCATTCTTATCCACTGCAGAAACAGAAAAGGCCTATTAATGAGAGATGTCATTCATTTTATGTTTCACATTTGAAATATACATAGTAAGCTCTGCTGCTTTTTCATTGCATTTTAAAATGAATTACCTGAGCGTGGTTCTATTTGAGTTGGCTCCTTATTTTGATGCAGGGCCCATAATGCCTCAGCATAAACGAAGTGTTCTCTTGGTACCTAAGTTCTTTAGGACAAAATTTTCCCTTCACCTTTTGAAATATTAGCAAGTAGAGGAAAGACATTAAAACGAGGGATATACTGTGTTGTCACGATAATTCTTAATATATATTCACATTTGTTATTATAATTTGTACCTTTATAAAGGGTATCTGCTCGAAATGATTCCAGACAGGAGATGTTCTCTTCTTTTTAATTGTGGACGGTGAGTCCATTACAGTGCTTCTGTGGCGCTATGCGATAAATGGATACATAGAAATGGTTGCCCCCCCCCCGAAATTTTATTGTCGTTGGGCTGAATGTCATTTTCCAATGAGAACATGAGGGTGTCTGTATGTTTATCAGGGTGCAATATTAGCTTCGCCAGCAGAGGGTGCCTAGGACCTTGCTCATCAGAGCCGACGCTGACTACAGTAGCAGAAGAACAGTCAATTTGTGATGACGCAAGAGAAGCTGCGCTTCAAGAACATTTCTGAATGTTACTATTGTGCCCTGACAGGGAGAAGTGCTGCTGATTGGAGAAAAATAAATACGTTGCACGGCAGATGAGTTGGCCCATCATTTCAAGCTGTGTAACATATTTTGGCGAGCCAGCCAGGAGGTGGCGCTAGTGAGTCGTCAACACCATCACCAACCACCATCCTACCCGTGAGACGAACCTTCAAGACAAACAATAAAAATGGACGCAACACAGCATCTGCGCGATAAAGTGAGTGCAATCTTGTGGCAGTTGGAGAGAGAGCCTCTTGTGGACGTCTGCAGGCGGTTGAAATGTCCCGGTCTGGACAGTGGAGAGTCTCAAAGCCAAACCAAAAGGGCACTCATCAAGCTGGCAGAGGGCGTGTTCGATGAGATTGAGAAATGTGAGGAAGAGGATTCAGCGCAACAGTTCTATCGAGATTTGGTCACGTACACCCAGAGCCTAAGTGAAAGAGAGTGCCCATCGGAAAAGGGACTCCCATCCATTGGACCTGTGCCGAGGAAAGAGTCTGGAGACACCCCTCCACGAGCCACTCCTGTCAAAATGATTGATTTTTCACCGAAAGCCCGACCAGAGGCAACCCGAACCCTGCAAGAGGTAACATTAAGGAGGGAGTTTAGGATTTGTGGACAAATTGGGGAGCATGGGCAAAAGGAGAAGTTGTCCTACCTCAGCCTGTTACGTCAAATCGAAAGTGGGAGTGAAAAGGGGCACTCAGAGGCGGAAATAGTTGAAGCTGTAATCAGAGCCATTACCCCAGGATTGCCCCTAAGAGACATGCTGGAGATAAAACATGGACTGACACTTGGTAAACTGCTCACCATATTAAAGGGACACTACAAAGTGGATAGTGCCACAGAGCTCTATCATCAGCTCCTCAACGTCTCTCAGGAACCGAAAGAAACTCCCCTCAATTTTGTTTTCCGCGCCATCGAACTGAAAGAGAAACTGCTGTGGAAAATAGCAAATGAGGAGACTGATGAACTATACAGTAGAGCCACAGTCCAGCGTAAATTTCTCCGCTCACTGGAAACTGGACTGCTCAGCGACTCCATTAAATACCAGTTACTTCCCCTCTTGAGTGAGATGACCACAACAGATGAAGAATTGATCGGGGCAGTTAACGAAGCCTCCAAGCTAGAAAGTGAACGACTAGAGAAACGCAAGAGATCCACTGCTGCTAGGGTCCCCAAAGTCCAAGAGCTTCACACGGAATGCCAGCCAGTCCCGGCACCGGCTTCAAGCCACTCCAAGCCCAGTGAACCCTCCACTTCAGCGGCTGTGAAAACAGTTAAAGGGAAGGAGACAAAGTCAGAAATGCAGCAGATGATTGAAGAACTACGTCAAGAAATGAAACAAATGTTTGTGGCTGCTATGGAAACTAATCCCAACGCGATGGTAACAAAACAGATAGCGAAAGGCTGTAAGAAATGCAGAGAAGACGGGAAAGGAGAAAGCTGCATGCACTGTTTCAGGTGTGGACGAGAGGGCCACTACTCTCGTGGATGCCGGGCCCAGAGACCATCGACGGGAAACGAGGAAGGACTTCTGAGACGGGACCACCAGTAGTCCGAAGCCGAGTGTCCCAACAGAAACAGCAGGAGCCAGCACCAACCCCCAGCGAAAGTGCATCCAATGCCCTGTCAACTATAACGGAAGTCCGCTATTTAACTCCTCAACGTAAATCACGGTTAGTAAGCCTGGTGGGAAACCGATGCACTGTGAAATGCTTCATGGACAATCAGCCAGTGACAGTGTTGTGGGATTCAGGGGCCCAGTCCAGCATTGTCAATGAGAATTGGCGACAAAAGCACCTGCCCCACACAGTTATCAGACCAGTCTCGGAACTGTTGGATGATGAGACACTTACAGTCTTTGCTGCTAATGACACTCCCATCCCATATATTGGCTGGATCGAAGTCAGCTTTAGAATTAACAGTGACTCGTCCCCAAACAGTGAGATGCAAGTGCCAATATTGGTTTCCAGTCATCCCGCCGTGGCTGACGACCCGATTATTGGGTACAATGTTATCGAAGCCGTGGTCAAGCAGGAAGACGTAAAGGAAAAATGTGGAATACGGCAGCTAACGTACCACGTGAGTAAAGCCCTTGAAATCACCGTGAGAACTGCTCAAAACGTTGTGAAGCTAGTGCAGAAAAACTGTGAAGATTCAGGGACAGCTGTGGTACGAGTTGGAGTAAAAAGAGTGCCGTTACCAGCTAAGCAAGTCACCACAGTTTATGCACGAGCTCATGTTAGTCCGCACGCAAGTGGGCAGGACATGTATTTTTCACCTCATGAGGCTGACCCACCATCAGAGGGCGTGATCTTCCAGGACGTACTGGTGCAAATTCCAAACAGAAAAGTACCATATGTGCCCATCCCCGTGACGAACACCACAGACCACACCATTTATTTGGAAAGTCATAGAGTAATTGGACACCTGGAGCCGATAAAAACTGTATATGCAGCAAACATTCAGACAAAAATAAACGAGCTGACACAAGGATACAAGGAGGGAACAGAGCCAAAGTCACACAATCCCAGGAATACACCTGAGAATGAGCAGAAGCCGAGATGTTGGGATCCACCAGTGGACCTACAACACCTAACAGATGGCGAACAAACAGTTGTAAGGCAGATGTTGCGGGAAGAATGTGAGGCATTTTCAATGGATGATGATGACGTTGGTTGTATACCATCTTTGAACATGCGCATAACTCTCCACGACACAAGGCCAGTGCAGAAAACCTACATGTCTGTTCCAAAGCCTCTTCACAAAGAAGTGAAGGAGTATTTGCAAGATCTTCTTAACAGAGGTTGGATTACGCCTTCCCGGTCTCCCTACTCATCACCTGTAGTGTGTGTCCGTAAGAAAGACGGAACTCTTCGTCTTTGCTGTGATTATCGAGAGCTCAATCGCAAGTCAGTCCCAGACCGCCACCCGATACCAAGAATTCAAGACATGTTGGATGCATTGGGTGGGAGCTCTTGGTTTACAGTGTTAGACCAGGGTAAGGCATACCACCAGGGCTTCGTGGACGAAGCAAGCCGTCCTTTGACTGCCTTCATCACACCCTGGGGGCTCTATGAATGGGTGCGCATTCCCTTTGGCCTGAGCTCTGCACCCGCTGAATTTCAAAGGAGTATGGAACACTGTTTGGAAGGCCTAAGAGACACTGTTTGCCTCCCGTACCTGGATGACAATCTGGTGCACAGCAACAACTTTGAGGAGCATGTAGAACACATCCGCCTTGTCCTCCAGCGTTACAAACAACATGGTGTTAAGCTGACCCCAAAGAAATGTGATCTGTTCAAGCGCAAAGTCAAGTTCCTGGGCAAGTTGGTAACAGGCGAAGGCTACACAATGGATCCAGCGGAGTTGGCTCCGGTGACTGCTTTAAAAGAGAAGACACCGGTAACCGTTGGAGAGGTACGTCAAATGCTAGGCTTCCTCTCGTATTATAGGCCGTTCATCCCCAACTTCTCCCGTGTAGCTCACCCACTTTATAGCCTGCTTAGTCCTCCAACTAGTGAGAACGCTGCCCCAGATCCAGTCAACAAGTCCAAAAAGGGAGTGAAGAAAGCTAAAGGCCACTTACCATCACGCACACCTATTCAATGGAACAGTTCCCACCAAGAGGTGTTGAATCAACTTGTGGATGCACTTACCAAACCGCCAGTCCTCGGGTACCCCGACTTCACCGAGCCCTTTGTCTTACATTGTGATGCATCCCAGGTAGGGTTGGGCGCTGTCTTGTACCAGCGACAACAAGGCAAGATGCGAGTTGTGGCCTATGGTTCCCGCACCCTGAGTCCAGCAGAGAAGAAATACCACTTGCACTCTGGCAAACTCGAGTTTTTGGCAATGAAGTGGGCCATTTGTGAACGTTTCCGGGATTATCTGTACCATGCCCCATCGTTTGTGGTCTACACTGATAACAACCCGCTGACATATGTGCTCACTACCGCAAAACTAAATGCCACCGGTCACCGATGGGTTGCGGAGCTAGCCAACTACAACTTCACGATACGCTATCGTCCAGGCCAGAACAATGCAGACGCTGATGGGCTGTCGCGGATGCCTCTGGACATTGACAGTTACATGAAAAGTTGTACAGTGGAAATTGGACAGGAAGCAATAAGTGCATCGATGGAGTCTATTACAGTACAGCAGAGACATCCGTGTCAAGGCGTTGGAGTTATCCAGGTTAGTGCCCTACAGTTGATCAAAGATGCTTGCACCAACCGACCTTTCACACCAGACCAGATTCGCAGGGCACAGGAATCAGATGAAGTCCTGTCAAGAGTTCTCTGGTAAAAGACCCAGGGTAGAAGACCAAGTAGGACAGAGGTGAAGGCAGAGAATCCTACGGTATCCGCACTCCTTAAACAATGGTTGAAGTTACATGTTGACAAAGATGGTATCCTGCGTCGCCAAACAAACCGTCGAAAGCAGTTATTGGTTCCAAAAGTCTATCGTCCCATGATCTTCAAAGAGCTCCATCAGGACATGGGCCACCTAGGTGTGGAACGAACACTCGATCTGATTAGAGACAGGTTCTACTGGCCGCAGATGGCAAAAGAGGTTGAACACTTTGTCACTGAACAATGTGAGTGTATCAAGAAGAAGAAGCCAAGCAAGCAGACTTGTGCCCCTCTGGTCTCAATCCAGTCCACTTATCCATTTCAGCTTGTGTCCATAGATTTTCTCCACCTCGAAAAGTGCAAGCATGGCTATGAGTACATACTAGTCGTTATGGATCACTTCACGAGATTTGCCCAAGCGTATGCGACCAAGAACAAAACAGCTAAGACAGTCGCTGACAAGATCTTCAATGACTTCGCACTAAAATTTGGCTTCCCGACAAGACTACATCATGACCTGGGCAAGGAATTTGACAACAAGCTCATGAATAGATTGAAGGAGCTCTCAGGTATCCAAGGCTCGCACACGACGCCCTACCACCCACAAGGCAATGGACAGGTGGAGAGATTTAACCGTACCCTATTGTCCATGTTACGGACCTTGGAGGACAAAGAGAAAGATGATTGGAAAGAGTCACTGGCAAAAGTTGTTCATGCATACAACTGTACGAAGAGTGAGGCAACCGGCTACGCCCCTTATTACCTCATCTTTGGACGTTCTCCACGCCTGCCCATTGACCTAGTCTTGGATTTAAGGAAAGATGAAGATTATATGGACTATGATGACTATGTTCGATGTTGGAAAGAAAGAATGCAGGAGGCCTATGCAGTAGCTTCGACCACAGCTACCAAGGAAGCTGCTCGGGGAAAAGCTTATTATGACAAGAGAGTCAAAGGGAGAGAACTACAACCTGGAGATAGAGTACTCCTAAGAAATCTCACGCCTAGGGGTGGTCCTGCAAAGATTCAGTCCTACTGGGAGGACCAAGTCTATAAAGTAAAGGAAAGAAAAGCAGTTGACAGTCCGGTGTATTGGATCAGTCCGGAAAATGGCAAAGGAAGAGATAAGGTGGTGCACAGAAATCTCCTACTGCCTTGTGACTTCTTACCCCTCGAAATTCCACCGACGCAGACTGTCGACCTCCAAAAGAATCCCCCAACTGTCTCAAGGAAAAAGTCGAGACCACCAGCTAAGCAGCAACAACAGGCAGAGAACAGCGACAGTTCGGATGACAACTTCAGCGAAACCCGCCGATGGTATCTTAGGCCAGCAGTTCTGGAAAGACGACAGCGGCAGACCCCACTCAACCACCTGGCAGAGCCCTTCCAGCCCCAAAGAAGTCTACCGCGCCATGAAGAGGATTTGCCACCACAGAGTGAAGAGGATTTGCCACTACAGAGCGAAGAGGATTTGCCACTACAGAGCGAAGAGGATTTGCCACTACAGAGCGAAGAGGGCTTGCCTTCGCGGATCCGTGGCAGTGCACCTGACATGGACAGCCTTGGAGGTGGTGAGCCTGAAACTGAACTGTTCGCTGGAAATGAAGGTATGAGTCACACAGTGAGACAGCGTCCTCAAAGGCAGAGACAGAGACCAATTGTACTGAGTTATGACACATTAGGCCAGCCAACTTTGGTTAAAAGAGACTTCACAGTTGCAAAGACTCAGAGTATTCAATGCCATAACTTTTGGAGACCGTGGGTTGTGTTAGTGGATTAATGTACCTGTTTGTGAACATGTTAAGTTAGCGGAAATGTCAGGAGACATTTAATTTTGTGGGGGCGAGTGTGGCGCTATGCGATAAATGGATACATAGAAATGGTTGCCCCCCCCCCGAAATTTTATTGTCGTTGGGCTGAATGTCATTTTCCAATGAGAACATGAGGGTGTCTGTATGTTTATCAGGGTGCAATATTAGCTTCGCCAGCAGAGGGTGCCTAGGACCTTGCTCATCAGAGCCGACGCTGACTACAGTAGCAGAAGAACAGTCAATTTGTGATGACGCAAGAGAAGCTGCGCTTCAAGAACATTTCTGAATGTTACTATTGTGCCCTGACAGGGAGAAGTGCTGCTGATTGGAGAAAAATAAATACGTTGCACGGCAGATGAGTTGGCCCATCATTTCAAGCTGTGTAACACTTCTCAATTATTTCCTGTCACGCCCCCGACCAAGAAAACAATTTGCGCACCCCACCACCATTTTTTTTACATTTCGTACTAATGTACATGTTCTTTGTATATTGATGTTAGATTGTCAATAAAATATCCCTAAACAAAGCTAAATTGATAAAAAATATATCATTTTGAGAACGATTATTGTGAGGATCTCGAAACTCAGCACTGTTGTGCAAATATTGATGAGATGATGAATACTTACTATCCGTTTTTTTCTTTATTAACATGATCAAACCAAACAGTTATTAATACGTACATAATATAGAAAAGACAAAAAGAGCCAGGGGGATTTTAAAGAAAAAATCTAGATAAATAACATAAAGCAACAGTTTTACTACGTTTACGTTTTTTTTATGTTTACAATACGTTTGACGTCGAACCTCTTCGTTGTGATGACGTCAGCCATTTCCGTGTTCCAGCCTGAGAGTGTCTGCTAAATTGCTAACGTAGCCGTCGTTTTATTTTATGTTTAGATATGTAATGGTTGCAATACAACATTTCTCTTCATAGCTGCTGGCTTTCTGCCCAAATGCGTTTCAAGTCAAACTTCTGTTAAAAGTCCAGCAGAAAGATGTCTTTTAATGGTCCCACAATGGGGAAATTTGCAGCGTTACAGCAGCAAAGATATAGATCACACAGAGGCGGCACGTAATCCATCCATCCATCCATCATCTGTACCGCTTCTCCTCACTAGGGTCGCGGGGGGTGCTGGAGCCTATCCCAGCTATCTTCGGGCAGTAGGCGGGGGACACCCTGAACTGGTTGCCAGCCAATTGCAGGGCACACAGAGACGAACAACCATCCGCACTCACACTCATACCTAGGGGCAATTTACAGTGTTCAATCGGCCTGCCATGCATGTTTTTGGAATGTGGGAGGAAACCGGAGTACCCGGAGGAAACCCACGCAGGCACGGAGAGAACATGCAAACTCCACACAGGATGGCCGGAGCTGGGATTGAACCCACGCCCAAAGCTGTCTCTCACTGTGAGGCCATCGTGCTAACCAGTTGGCCACCGTGCCGCCCGCGGCGCGTAATGTAGCCGTTAATGTATAACATTAGCAGCAGACATTCATAAAAAGCATGCAAATATACACAGTATATACGTATATACACAGATCCCCATGAATATACACACTTACATCCCACAACATATACAAGTGTAAGGAAACACTCCTAATGTCTGTCCATGGTACAGAGGGGAAATAAATAAAAACGCTGCAATGATAAAAAAACCAAAAAAAAAAACACTGAATGATAGAAAATACTGCAATGATAAAAAATACTGCAATGATAAAAGTACTGCAATGATAAAAAAATACTGCAATGATAGAAAATACTGCAATGATAAAAGTACTGTAATAGTGAAAGTACTGCAATGATAGAAAATACTGCAGTGATAAAAGTACTGTAATGATAAGAATACTGTAATGGTAAACAAAATATTTAAGTACAACATTGGATAAAGCACAGGAGTAGTGTGTATTGCATCCCAAGACTGTACAATTGCAGAAATGCCCGCCCGTTTGTAGGCCTGACCCAATGTTCTTGTTAAAAAGTCTGACAGCAGCCGGCAGGAAGGAGCGGCGAAATCTCTCTTTCGTAGAGCGGGAGTGTAACAGTCTATCACTGAAGGAGCTGTGGAGTGTTCTAAGAGTGTCATTGAGTGGGTGGGCTGGGTTGTCCAGCATTGATGACAGTTTCGCGGTCATCCTCCTGCCCCCCACTGAGTCCACAGAGTCCAGGGAGCAGCCCAGGACAGAGCTGGCCCTCCTCACTAGTTTGTCCAGTCTCTTTTTGTCCCGGCCCAAGATGACTCCTGTCCAGGAGACCACTCCATAGAAAATGACCAATGAAACCACTGAGTCATAGAAGTTCCTGAGGAGTGTCCCCTGAACGCCAAAGGACCTCACCCTCCTGAGTAGGAAGAGTCTTCTCTGACCCTTCCTTTAGAGAGCGTCTGTGTTGTCGCTCCAGTCCAGTTTATTGTTCAAATGAGCACCCAGGTACTTGTAAGTTGAGACACTTTCAACGTCTGTTCCCTGGATATTCACTGGTGCAGGTGGCGAGTGCAGATGCTTGCAGAAATCCAACACCAGCTCTTTGGATATCCCAGCGTTGATTTGGAGGCGGTTCTGTTGACACCTGTCCTCAAAACCCTGAGTAACCCCTCTGTACTCCTGATTGTCTCCGTCAGTGATGAGGCAGAGAACCGCAGAGTCATCAGAAAACTTCTACAGGTGACAGGTAGAGGAATTGTATTTGTAGTCCGAGGTGTAGAGGGTGAACAGGAAGGGAGCCAGAACAGTTCCCTGTGGCGCTCCCGTGCTGCAAAGGAGCACTTCAGACACACAGTCCCGTGTGGCCGGTTTGTGAGGTAGTCGTGGATCCATGTGATGAGGTGGTGGGCCACTCCCACCTGCTCCAGCTTGTCTCACAATAGTGTGGGCTGGATGGAGTTGAAAGCACTGTGGAGAAATCAAAGAACATGATCCTCACAATGCTCCCCGCTTTCTCCAGGTGGGAGAGTGAAGTGTGGAGCAGGTAGATGATGGCATTATCCACACTAATGCCAGGCTGGTATGCGAACTGGAGTGGTGTCAGGGAAGTTTCTATTAAAACAAGCCTGAACAAAATGAATCAACCAGCCAAGATCGTCTTTGTTACTCGCGAGGAGTGGCCCCCTGAGCAGTCAGGGGCGAAGCTCCAGCTTCCTGCTCCGGTATGGTTTTTATTGTATCACAGCAAAGCAATTTGAATATGCAACTCATACAGAATGGAAACCCCCCTCGCATAAAGGTCAGTGTGACTTCAGTTTGTGTCCTTGGTTCTCAGACCCCTCTACTTCATATCAGACTGGAATGTGCGCCTGACTTGTCTCTTCCTATCAGTGCAGGCACTTCTGTTAACACTGGATAACAAGGGTACAATGTTCACTTGAATTTCAAATGACCTGTAAGCATAGTTTGAAACTTGATAATATGACAAACTAATTTCTTTGACAAGTGGGGGCATCGAAGAGCTCACCAGTGTCATGACCAGTGTCGGTCATGTCAGGGTTTTTTTGTTATTGTTATTGTCACGTCCCATGCCATGCTTTTGTGTTGTTTATGTTTGTCAGCTGAGTAGGGGCGTTTCCCCTCAGCACTCCGTTCCCACCAGCCACGCACCTGTTCCCCATTAGCCGCGCACACCTGACTCCCATCTGCTCCCCTAATCAATGGACTATTTAACCACCCCTTGCCGACAGCTCAGCGTCGGAACATTACGCCCTTTATGGACTGTCACGACCACCCTCCTTCTCACTCTCGTTTCGCCCGCGCCCTCGCTCATGCCCATGCTCATGCCCACGATCCCTAGTGTTTGTCACAATCCTCGTTACTTGTCTCCTTTCGTTCTATTTAGTCACGTTTAGTTTGTCTTTGTTATTTAGCACCCTGCCACGTTAGTTTGTCCATGCCACGTTGTTTGTCCTCGTCTGATTAATGTAATAAATTCCCTTTAAGTTTACCCGTTTCCCTGCTTCCTCGCTTTCTGGGTCCACTTCCTCCTCGCCGACCGGCGAGCACCCCCTGACAGAATGTTCCGACCTCGACCGCCTACGGACCCAGCGGGAAGCTCTCGGCGGCGTCATCGACGTCGTCGCTCGGACTACCCCCCTCAGCCTGCCAACGAACCCCGTGTCCTTCATGTAGGCTCCATTTTTCGTTCCACGTCGTTTTCACCCTTTGCGTTCCGTGATCACGTTAATGAGTACCCCTCCGTCAGACCTTCCCCCGTGCTAATCGACTCTGATCTCGACGATGACTCAGAGTCGGAATTTGCAAACGATTCTTCCTCTCCCGAGGAATTATGGGCCCCCTTCTGTGGTGATCCTTTCTCCCCTTCGGCCACCGCGAGCCCTGACTGCGGCACCCGCTTGGCCTACCGGGCACCCCCAGGTGGCGGCCAACAACGGCGGCCCATTAGGGGTTCTGCTACCCCCCACGGCATCACGCACGCTGCACCCCCTGAGTCACGCAAGTCACAGCCACCTCGTTCACTCCGTTTACCGTCGGTTTCCGCACCGTGTCACGCTCCCCTTGCGCCTCATAGCTCACGTTCACCAGCACCTGTAGTTTCGGTCTCTCGTGTTCCTCGCGTCTCCCGTTCCCCTGATCCCCTATGGCGGCAGGCGGGTAGGGATCTGGTCCCCCGTCGTCAGCTGCAGCAACCCATGCCGCCTCCACGTCAGCTGCAGCGATCCAGGCCGCCTCCATGTCAGCTTCAGCGACCCATGCCGCCTCCACGTCAGCTGCAGCAACCCATGCCGCCTCCACGTCAGCTGCAGCAACCCATGCCGCCTCCACGTCAGCTGCAGCCTCCAGTGCCGGTCCCTCACCAGCTGCAGCCTCCAGGGTCCCACTCCGGCTCACCGTCAGCTGCTGAGCCCCGTCCCGGCCCCCCGCCAGCTGCTGAGCCCCGTCCCGGCTCCCCGCCAGCTGCTGAACCCCGTCCCGGCTCCCCGCCAGCTGCTGAGCCCCGTCCCGGCTCCCCGCCAGCTGCTGAGCCCCGTCCCGGCTCCCCGCCAGCTGCTGAGCCCCGTTCCGGCTCCCCGCCAGCTGCTGAGCCCCGTTCCGGTGCCTCGCCAGCGCCTCAAGCCCATGTTCCGGCGGAGCACGGCTTGCGTCCATCCCACGTTCACGTCCCGGCGGAGCACGTCCTGCGTCCGTCCCAAGTCCTCGTTTCAGCGGAGCACATCTTGCGTCCGTCCCAAGTTCACGTTCAGGCGGAGATCATCCTGCGTCCTTCCCAAGTTCACGTTCAGGCGGAGCACATCCTGCGTCCGGCCCAAGTTCCTGTTCCGGCGGAGCACGTCTTGCGTCCACTCGAAGTCCCCGTTCCGGCGGAGCACGTCTTGCGTCCGCTCGAAGTCCCCGTTCCAGCGGAGCACGTAGTGCGTCCGTCCCATGTTCACGTTCCAGCGGAGCACGTCCTGCGTCCGCCCCATGTTCACGTACCTGCGAAGCCTGTACGGCGTCCGTCCCAAGCCCTTGTTCCGGCAGAGCACCTCCTGCATCCGTTACAAGTCCTCGTTCAAGCGGAGCACGCCTTGCTTCCGCCCGAAGCTCACGTTTCGGCAGGGCACGTTCCTGCCTCGACGGCGGTTGACGATTCCCGGCCGTCCCAAGTCACGTTCGCGACGATGAACCGCCGCCGTTTCCCGTCTCTGTCTCGGCGGTCTTCGACGACGCGCCGTCGCCTTTCGTCTCGGCCTCGACGGTGTCTGAGGAACCGTCGCCGCCTTTCGTCCATCCCTTGGCGGCGCCCGACTACCAGCTGCCGCTCCAGGTTCTTGCCTCGGCGGTGGACGACGACCTGCCGTCGCCTCTCGCCTCTGCCTCAGAGGCGTCCCACGAAGCGCCTTCACTCCCATTTCCTGCACCCGCGGTGGACGACGTTCTGCCGCCGCCCCCCGTTCCTGCATCGGTGGTGGACGACAACACGCCGCCGCCTCCCGCCTCTGTCCCGGCGGTGCTAGATGAACCACCGCCACTTCTCGCCTCTGTCTCGGCGACGTCCGATGATCCGCCACGGTTCCTGCCTCGGTGGTGGACGATGACCAGCCGCCGCCTGCCAGACGAAGCGCCGCTGCTCCCGGTTCCTGTCTCGGTGGGGCTCGACGACCAGCCGCCGCTCCACGTTCCTGTCTTGGTGGGGTTCAACGACCAGCCGCCGCTCCACGTTCCTGTCTCGGCGGGGTTCGTCGACCAGCCGCCGCTCCACGTCCCTGTCTCGGCGACGCTCGACGACCAGCCGCCGCTCCACGTCCCTGTCTCGGCGCCGCTCGACGACCAGCCGCCGCTTCACGTTCCTGTGTTGGCGACGCTCGACGACTCGTCGCCGCTCCAAGTCCCTGCCTCGGCTGAACCCGCCTCGCCACTGCTCCAAGTTCCTGTCTCGGCTGCGCCCGGCCCGCCGCCGCTCCACGCTCCTGCCTCTGCTGCACCCGGCGTTCCGCTGCCGCTTCTCGTCTCAGCCTCGTCGCCGTACTTCGTGTGGCGATCTGGACCTCCCGGACGTCCGCCCGAATGGCCAAGGCGGGACTTGCAGGTCTGGCCACCCGGACGGCCGCCTGAAAGTCCACGAAGGGACTCGCTGGTCTGGCCTCCCGGACATTCGCCAGACCGGCCTCGAACACGGGGCGTGGTCCCACCTCCCGACCCCCTTCCGCCCACCCTCGTTTTTTGGACATTGTTTTCCCTTTTTCTGTCTTGTTTTTTTTTTTGGAACGTCTGGAATCCGTTCCTTGGGGGGGGGGGTACTGTCATGACCCGTGTCTGTCATGTCAGGGGTTTTTTGTTATTGTTATTGTCACATCCCATGCCATGCTTTTGTGTTGTTTATGTTTGTCAGCTGAGTAGGGGCGTTTCCCCTCAGCACTCCGTTCCCACCAGCCACGCACCTGTTCCCCATTAGCCGCGCACACCTGACTCCCATCTGCTCCCCTTATCAATGGACTATTTAACCACCCCTTGCCGACAGCTCAGCGTCGGAACATTACGCCCTTTATGGACTGTCACGACCACCCTCCTTCTCGCTCTCGTTTCGCCCTCGCCCGCGCCCTCGCTCATGCCCATGCTCATGCCCACGATCCCTAGTGTTTGTCACAATCCTCGTTACTTGTCTCCTTTCGTTCTATTTAGTCACGTTTAGTTTGTCTTTGTTATTTTGCACCCTGCCACGTTAGTTTGTCCATGCCACGTTGTTTGTCCTCGTCTCATTAATGTAATAAATTCCCTTTAAGTTTATCCGTTTCCCTGCTTCCTCGCTTTCTGGGTCCACCTCCTCCTCGCCGACCGGCGAGCACCCCCTGACAACCAGGGGGCGCAGATGGACGAGGACCAGGCTCTCCAGGTTCTTCATCAGATGAGACGTCAGCGCCACTGGTCAGAAGTTGTTAAGATCCTTCGGATGGGGGGGTCTTTGGAACCGGAACCTGGCAGGATGTTTTCCACAGCTGGGGGACTATGCCCAGCTTCAGGCTCAGGTTGAACATGTGCTGGACGATTCCACACAGCTAGTCTGTGCTGGATTTGAGGAGCTGGGAGCTGATCCCATCTGGACCCGCTGCCTTCCTTGCCTTCATCTTCCAGTTCTTCACCTGAGATGTTGTGAGGAACAAGGCTGAGCAGGAGGAAGTGGTGGTTGTCTGATGTGGCTGTGAACTGAAGCCTGTTAAGAGAGAGTGGGGAGAGAAGAGAGGGGGGAGAGAAGAGAGGAGACAGAGGGGGAGAGAGGGTCTCGTTCGCAGCGGCAGGAGGAGTTGGTGGGGCTGCAGCAGGGGAGCCTGAGCGGGGTCAGGCATTTGATCAAACCTATTGAAAAATAGATTAAACTCATTTGCCCACTGAAGCCCCCCCCCTCACCCCTTCTGGGTCTTACCTGGTTGTCTGTGGCCTGAGATGGTCTTCAGGCGCCCACAGACATCCCAGGCATTATTCTTCTGCAGTTGTTCCTCCATCCACATCCTGTAGGACTTTTTCCCCTCTCTGATCCTCCTTCTCAGCTGACGTTGCACTCTCTTCAGCTCCTCCTTGTCGCCTGACACAAAAGCCGTCTTTTTCTCCTTCAGGAGAACTTTAATGTCCGGTGTGATCCAGGGTTTGTTGTTGGAGAAACCTCTCACTGTCCTGGTGGGAATGGTGTTCTCCATGCAGAAATGAATATACAGTGAACCCCCGGTTATCGCGGTTAATGGGGACCGAGACCACCCGCGAAAGCTGAAAATCCGCGAAGTAGCATCGCACCTTAAAAAAAAAAAAAAAAAAAAAACGTGTGTGTGTATATATATATATATATATATATATATATACTAGCGGCACACCTTCAAAAATGCTTAAAAAAAAAATATATATATATATATATACATATATATATATATATATATATATATACAGTGAACCCCCGGTTATCGCGGTTAATGGGGACCGAGACCACCCGCGAAAACTGAAAATCCGCGAAGTAGTGTCGCACCTTCAAAAAAACAAAAAAACCAAAAAAAAACACTGTGTATATATATATACTTCGCACCTATATATATATATATATATATATATATATATATATATATATATATATATATATATATACTGGTAGAGAGAGAGAGAGTGAAATTCATGTTATAACAAAAAAACTAATATTATTAAAACTTATTTTTTTATTCCCCAGCCATTATTTTGTATTTATTCAATTACTTCTTTTTGTATTTATTTAATTACTTCGACTTTTACCTGCTGGTACGCCGTCCGGTGTGCCCTGTGAATGTTATGATCCTCCAGCAGAACTGGAGGATTGAACAGGACTCTCCAAACGCAGACACGGGAAAAAAGGTGGTGATACAAAGATAGTGTAGCGACTTTGTAAATAGTTCAAGGGTTCTGTGTTTTCCTCTTTTCTGTGGAGGCTGTGAAGGCAGCAGGGGAGTGAACGTTATGTTGTTGTCGTTGTGTTGCTCTCTCTCTGATTGGCGTGGTTGCGGCCAACAGCAGCCGTTTTTGGCTTAATAATAAAAGCGTTCGCTGATGGACAAATTGGCCTGATTTATTATACAACGTTACAATATTTATTATAATCACAATATAGTCAGTGTAATCAGCGCGTCTCGCAGCAGCTGATGGCATGGCGCGAGATGATCGCTGGAGGAACGCCCACACAGCTGAAAAAACAAAAACACACGCGGCATGACAGGCACGGATCATGACAGTGAAATGAAAGGTGCCATTCTTCATTTATTTATTTATTCATTCATAACTGACAGCCTCGCTCTCCGCTGTTGCCCGGGCGGAAGGTGCTCCTATTCGGCTTAACTACCACGCACGCCGGCCGGTCTCCTTCGGAGCTCACGCACGGTCCCGAACGAAGCCAAATGTCGCCGCGCGAGTGCCCGGGCGGAAGTTGTTTATCTTCGGCTTGACAGCCACACACGCCGGCCGGTCTCCTTCGGAGCTCACGCACGGTCCCGAACGAAGCCAAATGTCGCCGCGCGAGTGCCCGGGCGGAAGTTGTTTATCTTCGGCTTGACAGCCACACACAGCGGCCGGTCTCCTTCGGAGCTCACGCACGGTCCCGAACGAAGCCAAATGTCGCCGCGCGAGTGCCCGGGCGGAAGTTGTTTATCTTCGGCTTGACAGCCACACACGCCGGCCGGTCTCCTTCGGAGCTCACGCACGGTCCCGAACGAAGCCAAATGTCGCCGCGCGAGTGCCCGGGCGGAAGTTGTTTATCTTCGGCTTGACAGCCACACACGGCGGCCGGTCTCCTTCGGAGCTCACGCACGGTCCCGAACGAAGCCAAATGTCACCGCGCGAGTGCCCGGGCGGAAGTTGTTTATCTTCGGCTTGACAGCCACACAGTCCGACGCAGAACACGAGTGACTTTATTTTTTTATTCTTTTGCTACTCTTGACGCAGCTATCGGTGGTTATAAAAAAATAAACAAATCAGTCAATTGGAATACAATTACGTGTTCTCTAACAGGATACCACCTATGTGTATGTTGACACATAATTTGATCTCGCTGGAAACACGATCGCCCAACTCACTCATCCTCTCCCCTTTTCATCGTGTTTTGACCACTGAAATTCCTTTATGGTGGCTTCATTGATTGCGAAATTTCTTTGGTCTAACTAATGCAAATGCAGGTAATTCCCCCCCGAGCCAAACGCTTACTCTACGTGTTGAATTGTAGCGAATGGTGTGCTGAAAACCGCACCGACTAAGACTGCCACTTTTATGGAAACCCTAGTTTAAATTACAGCAAATCAAAAACACAAACTCATACATTCTTCGTGCCTTTCAATGAAAACAAACGTAGTAACATCGCACCGCCTTCAGTCAATGCGTGCGCGCTCCCGCGACAGGGGATGCAGATTTTGGCAGGGGGTAAGTACTTTGGCACAACACCGGTCCCGAACGAAACGGGCGGAGGTTGTTCCTCTCCGGCTTGACTGCCACGCACGCACGCACGCCGGCCGGTCTCCTCCGGAACTCTCGCAAGGCCCCGAGCGAGGCGAAATGTCGCTCTTCTCTGTCCACTCTCTTCTTCGCCCACACTCTTCTTCGGCGCACGCCGGCCGTCTAACCGCTCCAGCGCCCCCTTGTGCCGCTCGGCGAAACTACAATGCCCCCGAATATTTTTTAGACCCGCGAAGCACTGAACCCGCGAAAGGTGAACCGCGAAGTAGCGGGGTTTCACTGTAGTCTGTAATTGTGTCTGTTAGACCATTAATGTCATCCCCGTGGGCTTCGCTGAATACCTCCCACACAGTTGTGTTGAAACAGTCCTTTAAGGCCTCCTCGGCTTCTCCAGACCATCTCTGAACTGTGCGTGTCAACTGGCTACCTGCTGTCTAGAGGTTTGTACACAGGCAGGAGAGCAACCAAGTTGTGGTCAGCTTTGCCCAGCAGGGGGAGGGGCAATGATGTGTACGCCTCCTTGGAGTTGGCATAGAAAAGGTCCAATATTTTATTGTCTCTGGTGTGGCAGGTTACATATTGTGTGAATGAAGGCAGAGAGGAGGAAGGATGCATGATTGAAGTCACCAGAGATAAGGAGCAGAGGGCATTTGGGTGCTGTGTTTGTCGCCTGCCCACAGCTGCTGTCAGTACGTCACAGGCTGTCTCACTGTTAGTACAGGGTGGCACGTACGCGATCACATGACTGAACTCTCGCGGTAAATAGTACGGACGGATGCTAACAGCTATCAGCTCAATGTCCCGACTGCAAAGTTGATTCTTAATAGTGATGTGCCCAGGGTTATACCATCTATCATTAACAAACACAGCCAGTCCTCCTCCTTCCTCTTACCGCTCTCCAGTGTGCTGTCCAGCAGTTCCGGTCACGTCATTGCTTGCTGGAGGGGCGTGAGTTCCAGTCACGCACCTGTTCCTCATCTAGGTCATTTACCATGTACTACTTGAGGACTTCCTACTTCATACAGTGTTGGATTATTCACCTTGGTCACAATCATAGATCTTAAGTGTTGAATGTGTTGACGTCATGTTTTCCAGTGTTCTCAAGTCTCGTTGCTGTAAGTACTGTTTGATTGTTCTCGGTTTGTTATTTACAAAATTGGATTTCCTTGTTCTTTTGAGACAAGCGATTTTCGTTATTACTTCTGTTTAGTGCATACGTGCAAACAACAGTCAAGACCCATGTCCCCACCCGAAGGCTGAGGGAAGCTACCCTCTCGTCCACTGAGTTGAATGTGCAGATAAAGATATTCACGTGAAGACACTAATGTTCACGCTTTCTCACATTAATTACAAATCAGAAATATCCAAACAACACTTGTAACAACTGTTGGGTCACTCTTGAGAGTGTATATCTGATCCTGAGTCGGACCAGCATTACTCCTGCTCGCCTCTAGTCTTTAAATCTGAAGGCGGTTACAATAAAATAAGTGGTGAGTTCTTTTTCCAAAGTAGAGGTCAATACTTTGTTCGAAAAGCATACTATTCACACTTGACTTCTGTATATGGACAATGTTTATGAACCACAGCTATTGAACATACAAGACACGACAAAATCCTATTCTCCGGCAAGCCTAAATGAATGAAGAAGCAAAAACAAAAATCAGAAATGAATGAGAGGTGAAGGACAAAATGGGACTTCTAATAGAAAAGTACAGTTTGCAAGCGTTCAATTACAAATTTGTATGCACCAACTCAAAGCCAAGGGAGCCGCATTTGTAGTCACTTACATCTGTTCAGCAGGGTCTCACACGTTGAGCAGATGTAAAGAAAAGAAAAAAAAGAAAAAGAGAAAAGTACCAACCAAAAAAGAACAAACATGGCAGTTGGAAGACTTTTGTTCAATTTTTCGGCGGAATCTTGTCCCATAATGTCATATTGCGGTCAACACGAAGTAGAGACTGTACTAATTCTAATTGAACCAGGAAATGTATTTGCCAAACACATCGCATTATTAGCTCCTTTTGTGAAAACAGCAAGTTGTACTATAACAATGAAAAGTTGGACATGTGCACTGAAAAGTTAAGAGAGGTTCAAACTCGGTTCACCTGCAAAGGTTATAGTGCATTTTAGGTCCATTCTGATATTTAATTACTTGTGAGTTGTGTGTTACATTATGTATAACTTAATGGTTTTTTTTTATTGTGTGTGGTGTGTTTGCCTTTATGCAGCTACCCATTCTAGCTCTATCAGTCATCAGTCTGTATTTCCTGGAGCTTACGGATATTTTCCAGCCAGTGCAAGCTGGGTACAGCTGCAATGACAAAAGTCTTTCTCTACCCTACATCATACCCCAAAAAGAAGTTTGTTCTCTACCTCTGCTCTTCAGCTTGGCATTTGCCATTCCCACCACTACTGTGAGTAGAATGTACTTATTTAGTTCCTGCATGTGATCTGCAAAGCTTATTTTTTATTTTTTTAATTGATTGATAGCTTTTATTCTCTATGACTGTTGTGACATACAATTATTGAAAAAATATGTTTTAGATAATTGAATTTTAAGCTAAATACTGGATTTTCATAAGGCACACCACATTAAATGGTGTTGTCTCAATTACGGGTGCTATTACCGTATTCAACACATACATAAGGCTCAACTATTATTGGGTGCATTCACGGTAAAACATACCTTATCTTAAAGCATACAGCAGCATGCTTGTATGCAAAAACGTTTTTCAAAGGCAACGGCTTTGGTTGTACTTTATTTATTTAACATGTCAAGTCAAGTCAATTTTATTTTTATAGCTCTTAATCACAGACAGTCTTAAAGGGCTTTACATACCCACAATCACCATCCCCTGAACTTAACCCCCAGGAGGGCAAGTAAACACTCAAACCCCATTAGGGGAAAAATGAAAAACCTTGAGAAGGGACCACAAATGAGGGAATCCCGCTTCCAGGATGATCAGGCAGCAATGGATGCCAAGTGGGCAACATTTGACATGTAAAATGATGCTATACAATGTTAGCTGAGATAATGTAACAAATGGATATTAACAAATGGAGTTGTTGTGGCGTCCAACTTAAATTAAGCCTAGGCAGGCTAAGACGAGGGGAGTTTGACTTTTTATTCATAGAGGCGCATCCACAACGTAGGAAAATGACTGCCACTTACTTCATTTTGCCATTCAAGGTACTTCTTTTGGACAGATCAGCTCTTTCCACAATGCGAGGACGTTGACGTTTGACGTTTATTTTTCTCACAAGTCCGTTTTACATGTGTGCTCATAGTTATTTTCCACAATGATTTTCACCATGTTTTCACGTTGGTTCTCACTATATTTCACGATGACTTTGACGGTGCTTTCACGCTCACCCCACCACCAGATCAAAACCAAAACAATAACTACCCACAGGTGAGTGCAGCTACTAATAAGACCACTCCCCCCTGTGACAACACCAATTACTGTGAAAGTGGAGTGTGCGCACGCTTGGCTTGTGCACAACGCACAAGCACGCATCCCAACAACGGAAGAAACAACATAAAAATAATATGGCTCATACAGGAGTGCTGCAGGAAGACGACTTCAGTGGAGCCAATCCTCGCTCAGTTGGTCAATGCCTTAAGCTACATCGCGGGTCACCGTCGCCTAATTTCCCAAGGGAAGAGGCTGCAGAAAAGAGAATAGAAGCGGCAGTAAACTGCCCAACAAATAGTTCAACTAAATGCAGTGTATAAATGAGTTTTTAATAGTGTTTTGAACATTTCTACTGAGGTGGCGCCTCTGATATCTGTGGGTAGTGCATTCCAAAGCGTTGGTTGACCGAATAGAAAACGCTCTAGAACCTGCGGACTTTTGGGTCTCAGGATCACTAAAAGAGCAGCATTTTGTGAGTGAAGGTTTCGGGACAGAACATATGGCACCATAAGGTCAATGAGATAGGAAGGTGCTCATATGTAAGTAGCAGAACTTTAAAATCACATCTCAAGTAGACAAGAAGCCAATGCAAATTGGCTAGTATCGGGGGTCATATGATCGCACTTTTCTCGTCCTAACATATTCAGGTCATTCATTTCACATTCCTGTATTCCCATTCACACTTTTACCTCATTCACGTTTCATAAATTCCAATTGCTCTTCTTCGACACACCACTACTTCCGCATATTTCATCCAATTTTCACTGTTCCAACTTCAATCTTTTCCAAATATTCATGCCATGTGTGCTTCCATTTTTCACGTCTTCACTTATTTCCCATAATTCACCATTTCACTTTATTCACCCCCAAAAACCCCATTCATTTCCAATGGGGCATTCAACATTGCACCCATGCATCCACTTCGCATATTCAATACATTCAGGACATTCATCCTCCTTTCTATATGGTGGGTTGGTTCAGCGGACAGGCACCCGCTTCCAAACTTGGAGGTTCTCGGTTCCATTCCCGGTCGTTGAATACTTTTCAGGATCATTCTACATGCTTCCACCTTCCATTATTCACCATCATTCCACATTCTCTTTCAATGTCATTCACTATAATTCAACATTCAATATTATTCACTGTGATTGAAATCATTCAATTTTATTCACTATGATTCAAAATCATTTAATTTCATTCACTATAATTCAAATTCATTCAACCCCATTCAATATTTCAGTGTCATTCAGTATTTTTCAAAAACATTGTGTCATTCAAAATAATTCAATGTCATTCAGTGTCATTCAAAATCATTCCACAAAGAAATTTCCAGCTTCTCCGCCTTCACACGCAATTTCTTAAGGAATTGCATTTTCTAATTATTTTTATATATTCTATTGTCTTCCTCGCCTTTTTTTCGGCACGCTACTACTTCCCAGTTTTCATCCCATTTTCACCATTCCAACTTCGTTCTATTCCAAAAAGTCATGCTTCGCAGGCTTCCATTTTTCATGTCTTCACCAATTTCCCATAATTCACCATTTCACGTTTCACCCCAAAAATCCCCATTCATTTCCAATGGGACAGTCAACATTTCACATTTACATCTTTCCAGTTTGAAATTCAAGACATTCAGGTCATTCATTTCACATTCCTGTAACTCCTTTCACATAATTCATGTGATTCACTCTATTCATACATTCCCATTTCACATGTTTCACCCCAAAAATCGCCATTCATGTCCAATAAGACATTTAACATTTCACATTTACATGCTTCCAGTTTGAAATTCAAGACATTCAGGTCATTCATTTCACATTCCTGTAACTCCTTTCACATTATTCATGTGATTCACTCTATTTATGCATTCCCATTTTACATGTTTCACCCCCAAATTCCCCATTAATTTCCAATGGGACATTCAACATTTCACATTTACATGTTTCCAGTTTCAAATTCAAGACATTCATGTCTTTCTTTTCACATTCCTGTAACTCCTTTCACTTCATTCATGTGTTTCACTCTATTCATGCATTCCCATTTTACATGTTTCACCCCCAAATTCCCCATTCGTTTCCAATGGTACAATCAACATTTCACATTCAGATGCTTTCAGTTTCCATTCACATTTATGTCATTCCACTTAGAAATTCAAATGTTTGAGCTCATTCAACTGCCCTTGGACTGGCAGCCACCTTGGACTAGGTCATTAGCCCCCTCCAACCATCTTGGAGAAGGATGCCAATCAACAGTAAGTGAACCTGAAGTGACATCATCATATCTGAAGTGAACCAGGAGTGACGTCACAAAACCGGAAGTAGGCGGGATCTGACGTCACGTACCCAGAAGTGACATCACAAACCCGGAAGTGCAGCCCCAAAACAGAACGTGACCCGGAAGTGACGTCACCGGACACGATCCGGAAGTGACGCCACGAACCCTGGAGTGAACCGGAAGTGATGTCATTCGACCAGAAGTGAACCGGCAGTGATGGCATGAAACCGGAAGTGAACTGGAAGTGATGTAATTCGACAGGAAGTGAACTGAAAGTGACGTAAAACGGCCGGAAGTGATATAATTCGCCCGGAAATGAACCGGAAGTGATGTAATTCGACCGGAAATGACGGAATTCGACCACAAGTGAAGGAATTCGACCGGAAGTGACGGAATTCGTCCGGAAATTTACCAAAAGTTATCGGATTTAACCAGAAGTGATTGGATTCGACCATAAGTGAACCGGAATTGTCGGGATCTAACGAAAATGAACCGGAAGTGACGGGATCCGACCGGAAATTAACCCGAAGTGACAGTATTTGACCGTAAATGAACCGTAAGTGATGGATTAGTCTGGAGGGGAATCGTAAGTAACGGGATTTGACCAGAAGTGACGGTTTGAGAATCATTCAAAGTCATTCACTGTTATTCGGTATCATTCAAAATTATTTGTCATTCAGAATCGTTCACAATCAATCATTGTCATTCAGTATGATTCAAAAGTTTTCAACGTTATTCAGTTTCGTTCAAAAATATATAATAAATTCAGTATTGTTCAATCTCATTCATTGTCATTCAGCATCAGTCATCAGTATCATTCACAATCATTCATTATCATTGAGTATGGTTCAAAGTCGTTCAATGTTAGTCATTTTTGTTCAAAATTTCAAAATGTAATTCAGTTTCCTTGAAAGTCATTGATTGTCATTCACAATCATTCCTTGTCATCCAGTGTCATTCAAAGGTGTTCAATGTTATTCAATTTTGTTCAAAATGATTTAATGTCATTCAGTATCATTCACAATCATTTCATTCAAAGTCATTTATTATAATTCACAATCATTCATTGTCATTCATATCATTCAAAGTTGTTCAATGTCGTTCAGTTTCATTCAAAAATATTTAATGTCATCCAGTATCTTTCAATGTCATTCATTGTCATTCAGCATCATTCAATGGCATTCAGTATCATTCACAATCATTCATTGTCATTCAGTATCATTCAAAGTTGTCCAATGTTATTCAGTTCCATTTAAAATAATTTAATGTCATTCACAATCATTCATTGTCATTCACAACCATTCATTGTAATTCATTATCATTTAAAGTTGTTATTGTGTTATTCAGTTTTTCAGGGGTAGTCCGAGCGGCGACGACGAAAGCTTCCCGCTGGGTCCGGATGTGGTCGGGTCATTCTGTCAGGATTCTCCGCGCATAATGTTCACAACCCACAGGTGCAGCCATGTTTGCTCCACTATGGGTATCTTTTTTGGTGTCGGGAACTAGCGGAAAGGCGGTGGGTGCAGGGGCTTGGTCGGCAGGGTGAGGGGGGTAGTCCGAGCGGTGACGACGAAAGCTTCCCGCTGGGTCCGGATGTGGTCGGGTCATTCTGTCAGGATTCTCCGTACGGCGGGCCGGAGGTGACGTCGCGACGCCGTACGGCGAGGGGGAGGTGGACCCAAAATGCGAGAAAGCCAGGAAATGGGGAAACGTAAAGGGAATTTATTAAATCAGTAGAGCGAGGGCAGACAAAGGAACGTGGGCAAACCTAGAAGACAGACTAAACGTGACAGAACTGGACGAGGATGATAACAAAAACCGAGACAAAATACAAAGGAACGGGAGCGAGGGCGAAAAGCAATAACAAGTACATGAACATGATCAAAAGCGAGAGTCGAGAAAGTCCGTAATGGGGCAACAGGGAGCAAAACGGGATAATGACCCGACACCGGGTTGATGGCATGGGAAGCTTAAATAGTCCGGTAATCAGGGGAGCAGATGGGCATCAGGTGTGTGATCGTTAACGGTGAGCAGGTGCGTGACTGGTGAGGACGAGGTGCTGGGGGGAAACGCCCCTAGTCAGCTGATCAAACAAAAACACAACAGCATGCACACAAAAACAATAACTAAAACCTGTAATGCCCGACGGGGATCATGACAGTTTTGTTTAAAATGATTTCATGTCATTCAGTATCATTCAATGTCATTCATTGTCATTCACAATCGTTCATTGTCATTCAGTATCATTCACAATCATTCATTGTCATTCAGTATCATTCAAACTTGTTAAATGTTATTCAGTTCTGTTCAGAAATATTTAATGTCATTCAGTATCATTCAATGTCATTCATTGTAATTCACAATCAATCATTGTCATTCAGTATCATTCAAAATTGTTCAAATTAATTCAGTACCATTCACAATCATTCATTTCATTTAGTATCATTCAACGTTATTCCATATCATTCAATACATTGAATGTCATTCAGTAACATTCAATTTCGTTCAGTATCGTGCAAAATCATTCAATGTAATTCAGTTATCATTCAAAGTTGTTCAATGTTATTCTGCATCATTCAAAAATAATTTAATGTCATTCAGTTTTCAATTATATTCACTATGATTCAAAATCATTCACATTATTCACATTTAATATCATTCAACTTTATTCACTATGATTTAAAAGGATTCAATATTATTAACTATCATTCTTAATCATTCAATTTCTTTCACTATCATTCAAAATTATTCACAATCATTCAATATCATGCACGATGATTAAATATCATTCAATTTTATTCACTATGATTCAAAATCATTCAATTTCATTCCTATCATTCAATATAATTTATTATTCACTACAATTCAAAATCATTCAACATCATTCAATATTATTCACTTTGATTTCATATTCAATTTCATTCACTATCATTCAAAATCATTCACTTTCATTCGCTATGATTCAAAATCATTCAATTGTATTAACTATGATTCAAAACCATTCAATAGCCCTGGATGTCCAGCAGGGTTCGCTCTCTCCTCAAGGCCCGTGACGCTGCCTTCAGGTCAGGCGACAAAGCCCAGTACAGGGTGGCCCGTGCTGACCTGAGCAAAGGCATCAAGCTAGCCAAGGCAATCTACAAGGGGAGGCTGGAGGCCCACCTTGCCAGTAACAGAGCACGGGAGGTGTGGCAGGGTCTACGGAGCATCACCAACTTCCGAGGCGGCAGCACGACCTCTGTAGACCCGAGTGCATCGCTGGCAGAGGAGCTTAACTGCTTCTTCGCTCGCTTTGACTCGCCCCAACCGTCAAACCCCCGCACTTCATGCTCCAACTCCCCCCCACTCATCGTAGAGGAACACGATGTGAGGCGCGCGCTCCTGGCGGTTAACCCCAGGAAAGCTACTGGACCCGACGGAATACCAGGCAAGGTCCTCAGAGCATGTGCCCACCAACTGGCACATGTTTTCTGCAGGATCTTCAACCGCTCCCTGGCTCAAGCAGTCATCCCCTCCTGCTTGAAAACTTCCACCATTATTCCTGTCACCAAAAAGTCACCCGCCGTCCACCTGAATGACTACCGTCCTGTTGCTCTCACACCAGTCATCATGAAGTGCTTCGAGAGGCTGGTTCTCCAGCACATCAGGGACTGCCTTCCTCCCACTCTGGACCCCTACCAGTTTGCATACCAGGCTAACAGATCCACTGAGGACGCCATCGACACTGCTCTGCATGTTGTGCTGGGCCACCTGGAACAACAGCAGAGCTATGCAAGGATGCTCTTTGTGGACTTCAGCTCGGCATTCAACACGATCATACCAGACATCCTCGTCGCCAAACTGGACATTCTCGGCCTCCCTGCCCTCACACGCATCTGGATTAAGGACTTTCTGACCAACAGACCCCAGACTGTGTTGCTCGGCCCCTACACGTCCTCCACCCGCATGCTGAGCACCGGTTCCCCTCAAGGATGCGTGCTGAGCCCTCTCCTGTACGCCCTCTACACCTACGACTGCAGCCCGGCCCACGGCAACAACACCATCGTCAAGTTTGCCGACGACACGACAGTGGTCGGTCTGATCTCGGAAGGTGACGAGACAGCCTACAGAGAGGAGGTAAAGAGACTGACAGCTTGGTGCAAGGACAACAGACTGCACCTTAACACTGCAAAAACAAAGGAGATTGTCGTCGACTTCAGGAGGAACAAGACGGTGCCGCCCCCCCTCTGCATCGAAGGCGTGTGTGTGGAGAGGGTCCACACGTTCAAGTTCCTGAGAGTACAGATCTCCGACGACCTGTCTTGGACTCAAAACACCACAGCAGTGGTAAAGAAGGTCCACCAGCGTCTGCACTTCCTGAGAGTCCTCAGGAAATTCAACCTGGACAGGAAGCTGCTGCTAGCCTTCTACCACTCGTCCATCGAGAGCCTGTTGACGTACTGTGTCTCCACCTGGTACAGCGGCTGCACTGAGGCGGACAGAGTGAGGCTCCAGAGGACAGTCAAAACAGCGCAAAGGATTATTGGCTGCCCTCTCCCCTCACTGTCGGACATCTACACCGCCCGGTGCCTCAAAAGGGCTCTCAACATCGTCAAAGACAACACCCACCCAAACTCACACCTGTTCGACCTGATGCCCTCTGGCAGGCGCTACAGATGCATCAAATCGAGGACCAATAGACTGAGAAACAGTTTCTTTCCGAGAGCCATCTCCATTCTGAACTCTCACACACACACGAGAACACCCTTACCTTGCAGAACAGCATTGTGATGTGTTTTTATATACCCTATTCAGTACTAAATTCCATTGCACTCTCTTATTTATTTATCTAATTTATATATTTGTCTGTATTATTGTTGTATTGCACTGGAGAGGGGAGCCCTCTAATCTCGTTGCACACTTGAGTACAATGACAATAAAGGGATTTCTAATTCTAATATTATTCACGATCATTCCATTTCATGCACTATAATTCAATATCATTCAATTTTATTCACTATGATTCAAAATCATTAAATTTCATTCACTATGATTCAATATAATTTAATATTATTTAATATTATTCACTATAATTAAAAATCAATCAATTTCATTCAAAAAGATTCAGAATCATTCAATATTATTCACTTTCATTCAAAATCATTCAATTTCATTCACTTTGATGAAAAATCATACAATTTTACTCACCATGATTGAAATTTATTCAATATTATTCGCAATCATTCAATTTCATCCACTATAATTCAATATCAATCAATTTTATTCACTATAATTCTAAATCTTTCCGATTCATTCACTATGATTCAATCTAATTTCATATTATTCACTATAATACAAAATCATTCAAGATTATTCACTATCATTCAAAATCATTCAATGTCATTCTCTATGATTTAAATTCATTCAATTTCATTCACTAGGATTCAATATCATTCAGTTTTATTCACTATGATCTAAAATCATTCAATATTATTCACGATCATTCAATTTCATGCACTATAATTCAACATCATTCAGTTTTATTCACTATGATCTAAAATCATTCAATATTAGTCACTATAATTAAATTTTGTGCACAATGATTCAATATCATTCAATTATATTCACTATTATTTCAAATCATTCAATTTCATTCACTGTGATTCAAAATCATTCAATATTGTTCACTATCATTCAAAGTCATTCAATTTCATGTACTATGATTCAAAATCATTTATTGTTATTCACAATCATTCAAAATCATTACATTTCATTCACAATGATTCAAAATTATTTAATGTAATTCACAATCATTCATTGTAATTCAGTATCATTCAAAGTTGTTCAATGTTATTCACTTCCATTTAAATTATTTAAAGTCATTCAGTATTCATATTATTCACTTTGATTTATTATCGTTCAACTTTATTTACTTTGATTTAATATCATTCAATTTTATTCACTATAATTCAAAATAATTCAATTTCATTCTCTATGATTCAACATCATTCAATATTATTCGCTTTGATTTCATATTCAATTTCATTCACTATGATTCAAAATCATTCAATTTCATTCACTATGATTCAAAATCATTCAATTTTATTCACTTTGATTCAAAATCATTCAATATTATTCACGATCATTCCATTTCATGCACTATAATTCAATATCATTCAATTTTATTCACTATGATTCAAAATCATTCAATTTCATTCACTATGATTCAAAATCATTCAATTTTATTCACTATGATTCAAAATCATTCAATATTATTCACGATCATTCCATTTCATGCACTATAATTCAATATCATTCAATTTTATTCACTATGATTCAAAATCTTTCAATTTAATTCACTATGATTCAAATTCATTCAACCTCATTCAATATTTCAGTGTCATTCAGTATTCTTCAAAAACATTCAGTGTCATTCAAAATCATTCAATGTCATTCAGTCTCATTCAAAATCATTCCCCACAAAAAATTCCAGCTTTTCCGCCTTCACACGCAATTTCTTCAGGAATTGCATTTTCTAGTTAAACATTTTCTCCAGCTTTACAAGAATGTGAAAATTGACCCCTCATATCAGACATCCGCACCCCGGAAGCTAGGAGATAATGCACCTCGGGTGATTGTCGCTAAAATGCAGTTCGATGGCGACTCGGTGGACATCCTTAGAAGAGCTAGAGAGAGAGCACCGCTGATGTACGATGGCAAAAGGATTCCTATTTTTCCGGACTTTACCAATGGCGTGGCAAAGGCATGAGCCGCATTCACAGACGCATGGAATGCTTTGAAAGGGCATGATGTTTGTTTTGGATTATTGTATCGGGCATGATTTCAAATAACTTTTAAGAATGAAAGCTGGCAGTTTCAAGATCCTGCCAAGGCCATGGCCTACAAACAGTCTACTATCCTTTCTGGGACTGAAGCTTAATCTGAAGATATTGTGTATCTAAAGGAAATGTCATATTTAATCACATTTAGTCACTTTTTTTTTCTCCTTTCTTTTTTTTTTGTTGTTTTTTTTTTGTGAGCATAAAGCAATGCATTGTGAACTGATTTTTTTTCTTTTTTCTAAATACACGATGGGATTAAAAGTTGTTCAGCTAGTAAATATTTATTATTATTATTATTTCTTAATTTACAGTTTTTATTTATTTATTTATGTTTCTTATTTTATTTCCTTCCTATCGGCAGGGGCCTGAGCTCCAGCAGCGTTTGTTTTGCTTTTTGAGGTTAAACAAATGTGTTTGATTTTTAATTCTCCTGTTGGGAGCACAATAGATTGTATTGTGTCTTTTTGCTGTTAAAACATAGTGGCTTGGTACTTTTCCCTTTTTTTTTTACATTCATCATGTTCAAGTTTCTTCTTTTATTGTTTGTTGCGCCCTATTATTTTCTACGTGGACAACAAATCCTTCATTCTTAATGGACTATGGTGAGCAGGAACTGCTGCCAGGGCTCTGGATTTACCAATCCACGATTGTGAAATTAAATGGACGGTCTCATCCTAAAACAATAAATGCCCAGGACCAGATGAATTTATAAATTAATTCTTTAAGTGTTTTCGAGAAGAAATAACTCCCCTTTAATTGAATGCCTATCATTATTCATTGGAAACTAAAACAATTGCGCCATCTTGGTCAGAAGCTACAATAGTTGTACAACACAAAGATGGTAAGGACACTACTAGCTGTGGCTCATACAGACCCTTGTCAATTGTGAATGGGGACGTCCGCATTTTGACAGCTTTTTTGGCACAACGGTTGAACAATATAATAACTGAGATTATTCACCCTGATCAGACTGGATTTATTACGGGGAGACACTACGGTAATAATTTGAGGCAGTTACTTAATGTTTTATCATACCAAAAACAGAGTAAAATCACGACAACAGTGTTATCATTGGATGCCCATAAGACATATTTAATGCATATGTTAATAAAATTTTAATTTGGTCCCAAATTTATAAATTGGATTGAAACGATCTACTCTTCCCCATCGGCAGTTGTTAGGGTCAATGGGTCTACAAAAGACAGCATAAAATACCTAGGAATTTATATTCCACTCCCATTGGATAATCTGTACGAGGCGACTTATGCCGTAATAATTAATACTGTCAAAAGTGATCTTGACTGACGGACCGCGTTGCCTCTTTCTCTCCATGGACGCATTGAAGCTATCCGTATGAATGTCCTGCTTCATTTTTTGTTTTTATTCCAAATGTTACCAATAGGAATTCCGAGTTTAAAATTTGTAGAAATTGATAAAATTATTCCTAAATTCATATGGCATGGGAAACGCCCTCAAATTAAATATCAAACACTTCAAAGCGTGAAAGAAGAAGGCAGGCTTAATTTACCTCATCTGAAATTGTATTTTTGGGCGGTACAATTAAGAGCCCTGGTTATATAGATGCAAAATGATGCGCATAACAAGATTGGTGGGCATTGAACAATCTATGTCAGGCATCACCAAATGGCGCACCTCGGTCCGGATCCGGATCGACTGATGGTTCGGACCGGACCCATGACCAATCTATGATGAATTTTTTTCAGGGTGCATTCCAAACCTGGACGCTGCTATTCTAGTTAATACGGCAAAAGCGTCACTGATTTGAACCAATCAAATCTTTTGTATTCGATCCACTGCCAGTCGCGCAGCAAAGCAGACTGGATGAGAGTGCTGCTGACAGCATGGCTTGCTAAAAGTTAGCAATGTCAATGCGTGTTGTTTTAAATGAATGGACGGAGAAATTTATGTTCGTTCTGGCTGCAGCCGAATCAAAACCAGCGTGCATCATATGGTCCGAAATCTTTGCAACATTGCGAACGCCACAACGAAACAAGGAACTGCTCTTTTGCGCAAAGTAATCCGCTGAAGTCTGAGGTGAGAGCACGTAAAAACATTGAACTTCTAGTGCAGTATAACTGATTTTTATATTTTCGTTTACAGCCCAGCGTCATGCAAACCAATGTTCACTAAAAGTATCATAGATTTTGGGGAAACATAAAAAAAAAACAACATTCAGTGATGGGGAAGTTGTGAGGTATTGCTTACATGCGGTTGCACAAACATTATTTAAAGGAAAACACAAAGACCAGATGTGTGAGATAATCAACCAAATCCCAATGGCCTTGACTCCGTTCCAACCCAGATTTAAGTCACTGGCAGGGAACACACAAACTAATTTTTCTCAATAAGAGAAGTTAAAAGAAATATTTAAAAGAAAAGGTGGTGTCAAAGCTCGGTTTCAATTACCGTATTTTTGCAGTCATAAGGCGCACTTTAAAGTCCTGAAACTCGTCCAAAAAAACCAGGGCGCCGTTTGAGGTGGAGCGCCCATTATGTGGACCAAGTGCACCGCTGGGTTGACTGCGAACATTTACTGCCTGCACAACGCTTATATAGAGAGAGAAGGCGGCCGTGGCTAACGACAGCAGGGGGCGTGAGAGGGGAACGATGGGCGTGAACGACAACAGGCGGACGTGAGAGGGGAGATGGGCGTGAATGACAATGCAAAGGCACGCCCCCAGTGCAAAGCAGCCCCGATGCCCCTATATATACCAGGTGCAACACGTTGCTCAGGCAATTAATCAGCAAAAATGGCATCAATGAAGAAACACTCTTACGAAGCACAGTTCAAGCTACAAGCTATCAGCTACGCAAATGTTCATGGGAATCGAGCAGCTGCGAGGGAATTAAAAATCAACGAATCCATGGTTCGCAAGTGGAGGAAGCAGGAAGACAGACTCCGCCAAGTCAAGAAAACTACACTGAGTTTTCGTGGAAGCAAGGCAAGGTGGCCCGTGTTGGAAGACCAGCTCGAGCAATGGATTGCTGCTCACAGAACAGCTGGGAGAAGCGTATCTGCCATCACCATTCGACAGAGGGCAGTAATGCTTGCTGGCGAATTGAACATCGAACATTTCCAAGGAGGGGCGTCTTGGTGTTTTCGTTTTATGAAACGGCGCCATCTATCCATCCGGGCAAAGACGACCGTCGCGCAGCAACTCCCAGAGGATTACAAGGAGAAGATGGTCGCCTTCCGCTCTTACTGCAGCAAAAAGATTGCCGACAAACGTATCCAGCCCAGCCACATCACCAACATGGACGAGGTGCCGCTGACTTTCGACATCCCGGCGAACCGCACTGTGGAGAAGAAGGGGGTCAGCACGGTAGCAATCCGCACAACGGGACACGAGAAGTCGGCTTTTACTGTTGTGCTAGCTTGCCATGCTAACGGACAAAAATTGCCACCTATGGTGATTTTTAAGCGGAAGACGCTGCCTAAAGAGAAGTTTCCTGCCGGCGTTATCATCAAGGCCAATCAAAAGGGCTGGATGGACGAGGACAAAATGAGAGAGTGGCTGAGTGAGGTATACGTAAAGAGACCCGGTGGTTTTTTCCACACATCACCGTCGCTGTTGGTCTGTGACTCCATGCGTGCCCATCTGACAGCCGCTGTGAAAAACCAAGTCACGCATATGAACTCAGAGCTTGCCATCATCCCGGGAGGCTTGACAAAGGAACTCCAACCACTCGACCTTTGTATAAACAGGGCGTTCAAAGTGAAGTTGCGTGCTGCGTGGGAGCGATGGATGGCGGAGTGCGAACACAGCTTCACAAAGACTGGGAGACAGCGAAGAGCAAGTGATGCCACAATTTGCGGGTGGATTGTAGGTGCTTGGGCGAACGTGTCTGCTAGCGCTATTGTACATTACATCCGAGGAGCCGCTCAGCAGCGACACAGAATTGGACAATGACGAGAGGGAACCTGGCGTGTTTGTGGGAGAACTTGCCCAACTGTTTGTATCTGATACGGAAGATGATGATTTTGAAGGATTTGTGGATGACTGATCAATATTAATGTGAGTACATTGTTAAATAAAATACAACCAAACTCAGTTTTGCTCCTGTTGCCTTTTTAAAAACAGCTAGCCACGCTATCTTCTGTTTTAGTGTGCATGCATGTTAACTAAGCTATTGTATGGTAATCTGGGAGGTGTAATTTTGCTGGGCCTACACTATTATGCTATTCAGTTGATTTGGGGTGATAGTTTTAGTTTTGATGCAACTCCGTGACCGCACATCGTTTGTTGATTAGTGACTTGCTCACACCGGCATTGTGTCGGCATCCCATCTGAGGGGCTGCGTGGCAGCGAGACGGCGAGGCAGACTGATAATGACTCTCGTGTTTGGTGGAGAACGTGTCCAGCTGTTTATCTTGGATACAGAAGACAAGGACTTGGTGCATTTTTGGATGAGGAAAACTTCAGCACGTTGTTAAAAGCTAAAATAAAGTACCACTGAACTCCCGCTGCCATTTTAAAAACACGCTAGCGCGAATGAGCAGCTAGTGCGACTGCTTGGTTGCTCGGTTCTGTTAGCGCCCAATGAGACGGTGCGTTCTATCTATGTATCAAATACAGAAATAGCACCCTCCACTGGTACTGCGCCCTTTGACGCGGCGCGTCTTTTGGCTGTAAAAATACGGTAGTTTTTCATTAGGACAGCCCTTTTTATTGATTGATTACTGAACATGTTGATCTGTTTTACTTGGGAAAAATTAGGCCTTCCGTTTTTGCCGTCTTTGAGTTCAGAAAAGAAAGGGTAAAAGATGTGAACTCAATGCTCAGAACTTGATTTATTTCTGCAGGAGATTTTACTTATTTTTTCTGGAAGTGGCGGTCTTAAGTTCTTTAACCTAGAGCCTCTTTTACATTTTCTTAAATGTGAAATAAACACCTTATATTTGTTTGCTGGGAAATGTGTTTAATGGGAACATTGAGAAATATTTAGTATATAAGTGTGCTCTGTTGAAAATGACATAAATATTGAAACTATATAAAAATGTGAACATAGGCTAGACAATAAGGGAAGTTGGACTTTGGTTCGGACCTTTTAATTGGACGAAATTTATTTGTGGACCACTGTGACTTTTAATTGAATACCCCTGATCTATGTGCTCCGTACGGCTGCAAGCATTGCCATTTACCAGTACTCAGGTTTAGGGCCTGGCAAGATGGACCAAAACTACCTTTGACATCTGGAAGGGGTTTAGAACTGCCTTTAAGTTACAAACTCAGATTTTGGCGATGGCTTATCAGACATTTGAAATCCTTCACTCCAGTTAGCCTTAATATGGGCTTTTTGAAATGGGCCAACCATGACCTTGTTTATGTGTATAGGTTGGTTGATAAAGGGGGGATTATTGTCATTTGAACAGATAAGAAGTCAGTTCCAACTTCCAAAAAGTGATTTCTCTACATACCTGCAAATACGATCTTTTTTTGATATCCCATAAAGAATGGGGGAAAATATCGGGTCCATTACCAATTGAGGTTCTTAATTCTTCTTCTTCTTTTACTTTCGACTTTTCCCTTCAGGGGTTGCCACAGCGAATCAGTTGCCTCCATCTTTCCTTTCATTTTAGCTGAAACTCTTCTATCGCACATCACACCTGACACTTGTCTCCACCCGTTCTAAACAGCCTGCTCATGCTTCTTCACTTCTTTTCCACACTCTCCATTGCTCTGGAATGTTGATCCTAAATACTTAAACTCCTCCACCTTCTTGGTCTCTTCTCCCTGTAAGATCCCTCTTCCACTTGGGTCCCTCTCATTTACACACAGATACTCCGTCTTGCTACGGCTAATCTTCATTCCCCTCCTTTCCAGGGCAAACCTCTACGTCTCCAGCTTCTCCTCCACCTGTTCCCTGCACTCACTACAGATCACAATGTCCTCTGCAAACATCATAGTCCATGGACATTCCTGTCTAACCTTGTCTGTCATCCTGTCCATTACCATAGCGAACAAGAAGGGACTCAAAGCTGATGCCTGATGTAGTCCCACCTCCACCCTGAACTCCTCCGTCACTCCTACAGCTCATTCTTAATTAAAATTAAAAAACAACAAGAGGACGTTAAAATTATTGCAAAATTACATAAGATATTTTTGTCAATGGCTCAAAATAAGCCCATTCAGGAAAAACACAGATGGAGGGCGGGGGCATTACGGGCTGTGTCGGATGAAAAGAGGAAAGAGGCGTTTATAGCGGCACATCTAAAAATTCAAATAAATGTAGATAATTTAAATGGAAAATATCCTGTAGACATTTCAGGACCCCAGATACTGTGGCAAAGATGAACCAGAATGTTCCAAGCTGGCGCTGGAGACACTGCGGCGCAGAGGTGCCAAATCACACTCATGTCTTTTGGAAATGTCCTAAATTACAGGGTTTCTGGGATGTTGTATATGAAGCAATAAATTGGGTTCTCAAAACGCCAATCCCTAGGGAGTTAGTGGTGGCCATACTTGGGATTCTACCACCAGGGGTGCAGGCGACCTACCTCTTGAATCTTTTTTGCTGCAGTTCTGAAGTGTATCACAACATGTTGGTTGCAAACAGATCCACCCTCCTTTGATTTCACCAAGACTCTACCAAATGGAAAGAATAACTTATTCATTGAGGCTTCAACTAAATACTTT
The DNA here is from genome assembly GCF_059441095.1 of Idiotropiscis lumnitzeri. Taxonomy (NCBI): domain Eukaryota; kingdom Metazoa; phylum Chordata; class Actinopteri; order Syngnathiformes; family Syngnathidae; genus Idiotropiscis; species Idiotropiscis lumnitzeri. The sequence continues at coordinate 1,634,651 of NC_142402.1, read as the reverse complement.
CAAAAAATTGCGGGTCCCTGCGTAGGATCTAAAACAAATATTGGAATAGGCAATATGCTTTGTTTTTTTGTTTTTTTTTTTGTCTGTTTGTTGTGCTCTGGCTCCATAATTGTTTTTCTCAGCCTGTACCACTTTTGGATCACGTTAAATATTTTCAATTACTGGTGCATTGGAGGTCTGTATTTGGAAATGACTGCATCACCTTTGACCTTTGTTTTATTGCATTTGCTCGCTTTGACTCACCCCAACCGTCACCCCCCCGCACTCCATGCCTCAACTCCCCATCACTCACCATAGAGGAACACGATGTGAGGCGTGTGCTCCTGGCTATTAACCCCAGGAAAGCTCCTGGACCCGACGGAATACCAGGCAAGGTCCTCAGAGCATGTGCACACCAACTATCACATATTTTTTGCAGGATCTGACGGAATACCAGGCAAGGTCCTCAGAGCATGTGCCTACCAACTATCACATATTTGTTGTAGGATCTTCAACCGCTCCCTGGCTCAAGCAGTCATCCCCTCCTGCTTGAAAACTTCCACCGTTATTCCTGTCCCCAAAAAGTCACCCGCAGTCCTCCTGAATGACGACCGTCCTGTTGCTCTCACGCCAGTCATCATGAAGTGCTTCGAGAGACTGGTTCTCCAGCACATCAGGGACTGCCTTCCTCCCACACTGGCCCCCTACCAGTTTGCATACCGAGCTAACAGATCCACTGAGGACACCATCAACACTGCTCTGCATGTTGTGCTGGGCCATCTGGAACAACAGCAGAGCTATGCCAGGATGCTCTTTGTGGACTACAGCTCAGCATTCAACACAATCATCCCAGACATCCTTATCTACAAACTGGACATTCTCGGCCTTCTTGCCCTCACACGCATCTGGATTAAGGACTTTCTGACCAACAAACACCATACTGTGTTGCTCGGCCCCTGCACGTCCTCCACCTGAACGCTGAGCACCGGTTCCCCTCAAGGATGCATGCTGAGCCCTCTCCTATACGCCCTCTACACCTATGACTGCAGCCCGGCCCACGGTAACTCCCACCTGTTCGACCTGATGCCCTCTGGCAGGCGCTACAGATGCATCAAATCGAGGACCAATAGACTGAGAAACAGTTTCTTTCCGAGAGCCATCTCTATTCTGAACTCTCACACACACACGAGACCACCCTTACCTTGCAGAACAGCATCGTGATGTGTTTTATATACCCTTCAGTATTATTTTCCATTGCACTCTCTTATTTATCTAATTTATATATTTGTCTGTATTATTGTTGTATTGCACTGGAGAGGGGAGCTCTCCAATCTCGTTGCACTCTTGAGTACAATGACAATAAAGGGATTTCTAATTCTAATTCTAACAACACCGTCGTCAAATTTGCTGACGACACAACAGTGGTCGGTCTGATCTCGAAAGGTGACGAGGCTGCCTACAGGGAGGAGGTCCAGAGACTAACGGCTTGGTGTGAGGACAACAAACTGCAACTCAACATTGCAAAACAAAGGAGATCATCATCGACTTTAGCAGGATCAAGACTGTGCCACCCCCCTCTACATCAGGTCCGATGACCTCTCCTGGACACACAACACCACAGCAGTGGTAAAGAAGGTCCAGCAGCGTCTGCATTTCCTGAGGGTCCTCAGGAAATTCAACCTGGACAAGAAGCTGCTGCTGGCCTTCGACCACTCATCCATCGAGAGCCTGCTGACGTACTGTGTCTCCACCTGGTACAGCAGCCGCACTGAGGCAGACCGAGTGAGGCTCCAGAGGACAGTCAAAATGGCGCAAAGGATTATAGGCTGCCGTCTCCCCTCTCTGGCAGACATCTACACCACCCGGTGCCTCAGCAGAGCTCTCAATATCGTCAGACAATACTCACCCGAACTCACACCTGTTTGACCTGTTGCCCTCTGGCAGGCGCTACAGGTGCATCAACTCAAACACTAATAGACTGAAAAACTGTTTCTTTCCGAGAGCCATATCCATTCTGAACTCTCACACACACACACACAACCACCCTTACCTTGCAGAACAGCGACGTAATGTGTTTTTAATTATCCAATTTCGTATTATTTTCCATCTCATTATTTATTTTTTTATTTATCTAATTTATTTACTTGATTATATTATTGTTGTATTGCACTGGAGAGGGGAGCTCTCTAATCTCGTTTCACACTGTACAATGACAAAGGGATTTTTGATTCTGATTCTGATTTTCTGATTTTGGGATGTGTACAATTTTGTGAATGTTCTGTTGTTAGGGAAACTCTTAATTAAAGATAAGTTCTGAAAAAAAAAGAAGGCAGAGACCTTGGCAGTCCAATACACGGCTACAAAAACTAGCACTTGAGACATGGAATGTAGCCTCTCTGTCAGGGAAGGAGCCCAAGATGGTGCGCAAGGCAGAAATGTTCGGACTATGTATAGTCAGGCTCACCTCCACACACAGCTTGGGCTCTGGTACCGTTCCTCTTGAGAGGGGTTGGACACTCTTTCACTGTGGAGTTGCCCTAGGTGAGAGGGCATAATCATTTCCCCTCGGCTGGGAGCCTGTATATTGGTGTTGACCCCGGTGGACAAGAGGGTAGCTTTCTCACCACCATATGGTGGTGAGGAGCGGTTCCTGACTGTTTTTTGTGACTATTCACCAAACAGCTGTTCACAGTACCCACCCTTTTTGGAATCCTTGGATGGTGTGCTGGAGATCACTCCCACTCGTGACTCCATCCTCCTGCTGTGGGGACTTCAATGCTCACTTGGGCAATGACAGTGAGACCTGGAAGGGGGGGATTGAGAGAAAAGAGTGATGTTCTGTTCCTGGACTTATGTGCTCGCCATGGATTGTCCATAATGAACACCATGTTCAAACATAAGGGTGTCCATATGTACACTTGGCACCAGGCCTTCTTGTGTGGAGTTTGCATGTTCATGGGTTTCCTCCAGGTAATGGGGTTTCCTCCCACATTCCAAAAACATGCACAGTAGGTTGATTGGACACCCCGAATTGCCCCTAGGTGTGTTTGTCAGCAAGAATGGTTGTTTGTATTGGTGTGCCCTTTGTGTGTTGGCAACCAGTCTAGGATGTTACACCGCCTACTGCCCGAAGATAGCTCGGATCGGCTCCAGCACGCCCGCAACCCTGCTGAGGAGAAGCGGCTCAGATGATGGGTGAATGGATGGATTGTATTGTCCATTATCTAGCGTCTCGTGACAAGAAAACATCGCACCATTAACACTGTGTATAATGAAATGGTGTGCAGCTGACATTGACTTGGGAAACTGTGAGTCTGTGGGGAGAAGATCTCAACAATTCCACCGACATGCCTTCCATTGAGGAAGCAGAGCCTGGAGCCTCCAAGTTGGACTCGCCTATCTAGTAACAGAGGTGTTTAAAAAGCGCCTTGATAGCAAAGCCATGGATGGATGACATCTTTCGGTGTTCCCTTAAGGCTCTAAATGATGTGAGGCAGTAATAGTCTACCACACTGCGCGGACACTTTTTTAGAAAGGGGACCAGAGGATGTGTTCCTGTCACAAAGGATTCACACTCCTAAAGCCTCCCTGTTAACGTCTATTCAGGGGGGCTGGAGAGGACGGTCGGCCAGGAGGTCGAATCTCTGATTCAGGAGGAGTAGGAGGTTTTCGTCCCTTACATGGAACAATGGGTCATCTCTACACCCTCGGCAGGAATGCGCTTTGTTTGAAGAAGGCCTTGTTTGACCATGTTCTTCAGGGAGTTCTATGTGGGGTGCTTATGGAGGACGGGGTCCCAAGACCCCGAATATGGGCTGTTTGGTCCATCAACTACTGATGTCAGAGTTTGGTCTGCACTGTCAGCAGTAAGTTTTATTTGTTACCAATGAAGGATTGCCTCCGCTGTCACTGATTCTGGTCATAACTTTTATGGTCGGAATTTCTAGGTGCAGCCAAGGCATTGAGAAGGTCCGCTGGCCTCAGTATTGCATCTCTGCTTTTGGCAGAGGATTTTTTTGGCTTTTTCAAGCGATGAGTTCCAACTCTCACTGGAGCGGTTCACAGCCGAGTGTGAAGGAGTAGGGATGAAAATCAACACTTCCAAATCAGAGACAATGGTGCTCAGTCGGAAAAGGGTGGTGTGCCGTCTTCAGGTTGAGGATGGTATCCTACCCCAAGTAGATTTGGTGTCTTGTTCACAAGTGAGAGTAAGATAGATCGGCAGATCAGTGCCACATCTGCTGTGATGCCGACCGTGTATTGATCTGTTGCATTGAAGAAGGAGCTGAGCCAAGAGGATCTACGATTCTACATTCACCTTTGGTCACAAGCTGTGGATCGTGACCGAAAGAACAATATCCCGGATCCAGGTGGCCGAAATGAGTTTACTCCACAGCGTGTCCGGGCTCTCCCTTACCGATAGGGTGAGAAGATTGGTCATCTGAGATTGACTCAGAGTCAAGCCGCCTCCTGCACATTGAGAGAAGCCAGATGAGGTTGCTTGGGCATCTGTTTAGGATACCTCCTGGACGCCTCCTTGGTGAGGTGTTCTGGGCATGTCCCACCGGCAGGAGGCTGTGAGGACGACCCAGGACATGCCGGAGAGAACATGTCTCCTGGCTGGCCTATGGAAAACCTGGGGATCCCTCCGGAAGAGTGGGAAGACGTAGCTGGGGAGAGGGAAGTCTGGGCTTCTCTGTTGAAGCTGCTTCATTCCCAACCAAACCCTGGATAAGTGGATGGATGGATGAATGTTTAGAAGACCTTAATCAAAGGTATGAGGCAAAACCATTTCATAACTCAGTGATTGAGAATTGCAAATAACCCATCTAGTACTGAGGAATTTGATCCAGCTCAAAAGTTGCCAAAAATTGATAAAACATTGCACAATTTTTGTGTGGCTTGGCAATTTAAAATCCACTGTCACTGTTTTCTCATTATTTTTCTTTTTTCCATTTTGCAGTCTTACAATTCCAGTTTCAGTCATTTCAGTGTGTTGTCTTAATGTAAAGGGTAGGGAACTCCGGTTCCTTGAGAGACATATCCTGCCTGTTTTAGCTCATTCCCTACTCCAAACACACCTGACTCAAATTCTCAGGATTGTTTCAGGCTCCTACAGAGGTTTTTGATGTGCTGATCGTTTGAATCAGGTGTCTTTGGAGTAGGGGGCGAGCTAAAATAGGCAGGATATGGCTTAGAGGAACCGGAGTTCCCTACCCCTGTCTAATTGTATAGCTCTGCAACCAATCAGAAAGTTCAGGGAGTAGTCTATCGCCAAGTCAGCGGTGCTTCAGCATGCCACGCCCCTGAATAGGAAACATGGTGTTGTGCTGCTTTTGTCACAAATGGACTGAACAGGGTATTTTCTAGACATTAGCGCAGTCATAAGTAGTCATTTTAATCCTGATGCAATATACAATACAATACAATACAACTTTATATAGCGCATTTAGGCTGGAGCTGTAACAAAGATATTAATTGGGCTGTCCAGTTAATCATTACACATGATTATTTTACTTGTTCTTCCTTTTGTTTAGATCCTCATTGGAGAGGCTATTCTATTCTGCTATCAATCCAGGAGGTCCTTGACTATGCAGACGGAGGCAAACATCAGTGCCGCTGGATGTAATTTCAACTCCTACATACGCAGAGTTGTTCGCTTCATTGGTGAGGAAACGCATACACTAGTGTACTCCATGCCTGTTTTCAATTACTACAATGAACCATGGAGTAGAGATAAATGATTAATTAGGAATGGGCACTTTTGACATTTGAACTGGTTCTCTCCCAATTCCTGGTACTTGGGAATTGATACCAGTACTTAGTGGCAATGTTCCCTGTAATTTGTCTGAACATTCACACAAAGTCCCTTGGCATTCTTCACACTATACGGTGTGAAACAACAGACATACACCTGCTGGCCAAAAGACCCGTCCAAAACCTGAGACTAGAATAAGTTACAAAATATAGGTATGTTACATAAAAAAAAATCAAACCACCTATAGCCTATATCAAAATATAGGATAGAATCTTTTTTTTTTTTTTTAATAAATTAGGGCTTGAACATGTGCACTTTTATTATTCAAAATATATGAAGTGAAGAGTGGCATGAGTGATGCTTTTCATCAATGTGAATATAAAAATGGTTGTAACGGTAAAGTATGTTAATTTTTGCATATTGTTATTAATATTTACTCTAAAAGTGTGAAGATGCTTATTATTATTATTATTTTTATTTTGAATGTAGCTAGATATGGTAGACCAATATGAAAATGCATTGATATGTCCGGGATAAGCTGAGCTTTTTTATGTAAAAGAAAATAATTCCCAAAAGGACTTATTCCCCCATCAGCGACTTGTTTTGCAAGATTTCTTGACAAGAGTTAGCATATGGGGGAGGGAGGTAAACTTGTGACTGGAAGCTCTTCCCACTTGCACGGTACACACCTCAATTTCCCTACCCAATTGATAACCTTCCCGTCCTGGATTTATTTTTATATTTATTTATTTATTCTTTTAGGTGGGGTTTTGATTTTGTTGTTTGTTTTTTGTGTCTTGGTCTTAACGAAATTTTGTTGCCATATTTACTGTTGTGTTTTTGTGCCATGACAATAAAAAAAAAGGCTAACTCTAAAGGAAATTGTCAGACCACAACTGTATAAAAGAATTAACAGCGTTACTTGTAAGTAAGATATGAACTGTGTCATGAACAACACTTTTTTCCCAGGACATACAAAACATTATAAAAAAGAAAATTTGGTCCTTTCTGCACGAGTGTGGATTTTGCATGAAGTGATAATGACTGTGATCTCTGCTGTGAAGTGGGAAAAAGAAAACAATAGTGGCTTTGAGTGTTCTCATTTTGTGCTGAGGTGGATAAATACTTCACTGCACCACCGTCCCGTCCTGAATTTTTTCTTTTTATTTTTAATTTCTGTTTGTTTTTTGTATTCTTCCCAAAATGGCAATTTCCCAAGAAATCAATACATAATGGGAGTTATCCATTGGGTTGAGATTTATTGAAAGAAATTACACAATGACACATGTAAAAACAAACAAACCAAAAAATATATAGATCATCTTATATCATTATCTATCAGCCTTAAAAGCAAGTATTGAGATTTGGATCACAATTCAGTAAATATGCAATGTGCAGTGTGGTAGGGCAGAAGAAGAGAGGGGTAAAACAGAGGAGGGCACAAGTAAGTATTAGGTACATTCTATGAAATAAATTATTACATAAAATATCGAAGGTTTTTAAATGCCGTGTGTAGAGTGCAGACCTCAATACATATAAATTTACAAAAGTGAACATGAAGATGAAGATGAATTGTAAATACAAAGAAAAGTTTTCCAAAAGTCTGAATGCTGAATCTGAATGTGTTTCAACAAATTGTGAAATTTATGCAGCTTTATGCAACCACATTTTTAAAATTGTATTTCCAATATCAAAATTCTTGGTGCATGTTTTTTGACATCACGAGTTGTCATTTTGTGTTTATAAATTCAAGATGTACTATTGTGTAGTCACATCATTATCCATTATATTTTCAGAACAATTGGAAACAATCAGGTATTTAATAATTTTTACAATTAAATACAATTCTTCTAATGCTTTTTCGCAGGTGTCCATATCTTCGGCCTGTGTGTGACAGCACTGATAACTGACATTTTTCAGCTCTCCACTGGACAGCACACACCTTATTGGCTGGATGTGTGCAAACCCAATTTAACTCAAATAAATGTATCAACTTGTGATGGCGCTTTCATTCTGGATGATATTTGTTCTGGACAAGACTTTCTAATCATTGCTGGGAGGTAAATATTGTGTTCTGTCTTGGATTAAGAGTATTTGTATATTGTCTTTTGGATGTAACGTGTGCATGAGGATATGTGTTTGTGTCAATTAATGCATTGCTGTTCCGTTTTGACCAATTTGCACACACAATAACAGCATATATTCACCTCCAAGACTATTGGAACCACCCTTTCAATAGTAGACATGATATACAGTGGAAACTCAATTCACAAACGCATCTGTTCAAGAACAAATCAATTTATGAACAATATTTAAGAACAATGCTGCTTTGATTTACTAACTATGTGACAGACGATGTATAGTAACAGCATCCATGCAGAATGTTCAGTTGTGTTCTCAAAAAACATAAACACTCAATGCTTTACGTTCTTATTCTTGTTTTTTTATGTAAATTAGCCATCAGGATGACGCCAAAGAAACTGATTAATATGAGTTATAGATGCATCTGCTACAACTACAATGTAAAGATAAGACAATTTAACAAAACACAAATAATAACAAAGTTTCAACAATAGGATGAATAAAATAATAAAACTAAATTAAAACACATTAAGGGCAAAATCTTAAGCTTTGTTATAGAAATAGAAATAGAAATAAAAATGGGTTTTTGGTGAGTTTTAAAAATGGAGATCTTGTCATAGTTTCAAACAAACAAAGAATGCTCTATTCTCAAAGATTTGTTCTTCAAGAGCAGCAATTGGAAAATGGCCGAATCCAAAGTGCACTACATGATGTAATAAAGGCAGACACAAGTATGGCAAGTGTCAAGTACGGAGTGGAATTTGGAACGGAACACAATGACATGCAAGTTGAAAAGTCTCTATCTACCAAAATACAAAGAACCTACAGTGACAGGGCTGGATACAGAAGACATTGAAGAAAGCTGACAATCTGACCGGAAGAAAGCTTGACATACTAACAGAGTTTCAATGAGTAACTCGTGCTAACATACTGATCCTATATGACAGAATAATGTGACATAATAAAACGATCAGAGAATAAAAGGAGCACAGCAACTGCATAGTCAACTGATCCATAAAGGTAAAACAAGTCACAACACCAACGGTCCCAAAGGCGCATGCCCTGATGATTATTGCTACTCAGGTTTCACAGACATTTTCAGACATACAGTATGAACTGCTTTAAATATTTGTCCATCAAACGTTCATACAAACTTTTGGTTGCTGTCGAACATTTGCGCCTGGGCAATTACATACATTTTGGGTGTATGTGTTTGTGAGAGTCGCCGATGGTGTAGTGGTACATCCACCTGAATTGTGTGCAGGCAGCGTGGGTTCAGTTCCCGCTTGGTGGCGGTGTCCATGTCTGTCCTGTGACTGGCTGGCGACCTGTTCAGGGTGTTGTGCGCCTTTTGCCCGTAGTCAGCTGGGATAGGCTCCAGCACCCTTCCGCGAACCTGTACAGGGTAAGCGGTGTGGATAATGACATGACATGACATGTTTGTGAGAGCGCAGGTGTGCTCCTCGGGCTATATCTGTGTATGTTGGCAAAGGGACCGAGTCTTATATTTCTGTTGTATTTTAATTGCACAGTGCTTTGAGTTTTAGTTATATGCATGAAAATAGTCGTATCAATAATATTTGATTTGATTTGAAATGATCCATACTAAGGACAAAAAAATGAAAAAAAAAACGCATTAAAAAATACCTAAATGGTTGGTTGTTGGGGACCACTGCTTTCCTCTATTGTATGGAAATTTAACATGTTAAAAAAAACCTAAATGGTTGGTTTTGGGGACCACTGCTTTACTCTAGTGTATGGAAAATTAACATATTTTCCACAAATTCCCGATGGGCACTCCGCACCTGGTTCATTCTGTCTGCTGCGGGTACTGTTAGTTGTCATGTCCATCCACATCTTGTCATGTTTCCAGTCATTGTGAGTCGATTCCTAAAATTCTGCATCTCCTGTCTGCAAAAGTCCAATGTCAGGGAAGTGCTCGTATATTTCCATTAGAAAATTAGATTTTATTAATTAATTTTATGCTTTATGTACAGCACTTGATTACAGTTGTTTTTTTTTTATATGTGCGCAAGAAAAAAAATTATTGCCTCCATTTTATACTTACTCTTTAACACTCTCAAAATCTATTGATATTGTCACTCTGAAATCACTCTGCCTCTATTGGATACGCCATCTGACATTACAGCGGTGTTGCAGCACATACCTGATGAATGGGTTAGTCGACGTTGTGAAAAGGGTTTTGGCCTTTCCATTGCTTTGTTAAATATCAATTTGTTGAATACGTCAATCAAACTTAATCCCAAACGTTTTGGGAGGAGGTGGGGCTGGGGGCAAACACTCTTGCTTTTATTCGAGCTAATGAGCAGATTGCATAATTCAGTGTTAGACACATTTCAGTTAGGCCCATAGCTAATGGTTGTTTCGTATGAGGTAAGATATATTTTCAAAATATTTTGCTGTAGTAACTTTGCAACAAGCAGTGGCTGACAAAACAGGTCAGGAAAACATGATGGAAGCATTGATTGCAATTAATTAAAAGAGCGAATGAAGAGAGTGATTTCACCCCCACCATTCATCTTGAAATTGGCCTAAGTGTAACGGTTGGGTGGAACCGTAATGGTGAGAAAAGGACCTAAGAGCAATTGGAATATGAGAAGGGGTTTATTTTTGGGGAAGCAAGTGAAGGCAGCGGTTCCGGAGTTTGGCAGATGGTGCTGATGAGCTGCAGGCGCGCAGGAGTCGGCGCCAGAAATTGCAGGGGCGTGCCTCGGACGGGAACGAGGAAGCCGCCCAAGCCCTTAAAGGCAAATAATAGACTCCACAAAACATTAAAAGCACAGGACACCACAGTACCCCACCCTCAATGAACGCCTTCTGGCGTCCTACCAGGCTTGTCAGGGTGAGCCGCATAAAAGTCATTTAATAAAGAATCATCCAGGAAGAGTTTACGAGATATTCATGAACCTTCATAACCTTCCCAGTCCACCAGGTACTGGAACCCCCTTCCTCGGGCTTCACATCAAATACCCTGGAGACTGTGAAGGCAGGGTGGTCGTCAATGATCCGGGGGTGGTGGTGGGGGAACGGGCTAAGAGAGCTGGAGGAGACAGCTTGAGGAGAGAGACGTGAAAGGTGGGGTGAACCTTTAGTGAGTCTGGGAGCTTAAGACTGAACGAGCGTGGGTTAACAATCTTCACTATGGGAAAAGGTCCAAGGAGGAGGAGTGAGCTCACGTAACTCTGTCTGGAGTGGAAGGTCACGGGATGAGAGCCATACCATTTGTCCGGGTTTGTAGTCAGGCGTGGAGTTTGATGAAGGTCTGCCAGCCGTTTTTCCTCAGCGCAGAATGGGCGAGAGATGCCTTGACCTCCGTCCAGACTCCCTTAACCCACCAGAGGTGTTCTTTCACCGATGGAACAGCCACTGCATGTTCCTGATCCTCGAAAAGTGGTGATTGGTAGCCAAAACAAGCCATAAAAGGGGACATACCTGTCGCAGTATTGGAGAGGCAGTTGTGGGCGTATTCAATCCAGAGGAGGACAGAACTCCATGACACCTGGTTACAGGTCACCACACACCTTTAGCAATAATCTATCCCCAGAAATGCACAGACGAGACATTTTTCTGGTTTCACAAACAGACGGTTTTTGAGGAGGTGTTGATGCACAAGACGGATATATGCTGGCGGTATTCCTGAAGGGAGCGGGAGAAGATGAGTATGTCATTTAGGTAGACAAAATCAAGCCGGTTCAACATGTCTCTCAGGATGTCATTCATAAGGGCTTGGAACACAGCAGGGGCGTTTGTGAAGCCAAAAGGCATGACCAAATATTCAAAATGACCCAGGGGAGTGTTGAAAGCAGTTTTTCACCCATCACCCTCTTTAATCCAGACTAAATGATATGCGTTTCTGAGATCCAGTTTGGAGAAAACCTGGGCCTCGCAGAGAGGTTCAAATGAGGGATCGATGCGTGGGAACGAGGACTTATTTTTAAATGTGATTTTAATTTAGGCCCTTGAAGTCTATACAGGGGTGGAGTAAGGAATCTTTCTTCTTAACGAAGAAGAAACCTGCTCCGAGGGGAGAGGAAGAGGGCCGAATGAGACCGGAGGCAAGGGAATCCCGAATGTACGTCTCCATGGCGTCCCTCTCTGGACGGGAGATGTTGTACAGCCGGCTGGTGGGGAAGGAAGCTCCAGGGAGAAGGTCGATGGCGCAGTCATAAGGGCGATGAGAAGGTAATGTGAGAGCGAGGTCCTTACTGAACATGTTGAGGTCATGGTAGTCGGAGGGCACAGAGGAGAGATCATCAGGAGTTGGAGCCCAAGGGGAAGATCGCGGAGCCGGGTCAGAGGACCACAGGCACTGCGAGTGGCAAAAAACACTCCAGGTGGTAATGGAGCAGTTTCTCCAGTCGATGGAGGCGTTGTGTTTTCGGAGCCAGGGGAACCCAAGCACTATGGGAACATGGAGTGAATTGATGAGGTACAGCTGAATGGTTTCTCTGTAGTTACCTGAGATGATGAGTGTAAATGGTATTGTTTGATGGGAGATCAGGGAAATAAGATGTCCATCCAGGGCCACCACTCTTCGGGGGGAAGTGAGGGGTTCCCAAAAAAACCCTAACTGTTTGGCAAGGGCTAGATCCATGAAGTCATCATCTGCTCCGGAGTCGATTAAGATGGGGACCGAGAAGGATTTGTTTTGCCATAAGATACCTAGGAGTGGAACGGGGAAGCCGCCCAAGCCCTGAATGGCAAATGATTGTCAGGTTTAAAAGGTCCTGACGCCTTCATTAGACTGAATTAAATGCAGAGAACCAGAGAAATAACCAGGGAAAGTTTTCTTTTCTTGACCATTCGCGGATGGGAGGAGAAGTCAGGAGGTGAAGTAGGCGTCTTGCCAGTTCAATCTCCCGCACCCTCTCTCACTTCTCCGACCACCCGCTTGATCTTTTATTCAGGAAAACGAAACTTATGGAAATTGAAACTTAAACAAGCGTGTGGGTGTGCCAGTTGTGCGCGTGTGTGCTGAAGCAATAATGTGCGTGTCTGTGTGTGTGCAATTATTACTGATACAAATAGTGTATAAAAACATGATTAAAAATACACAAACTATTTACATATTCTCACATTTCCCCCCTGTTTGTGGGTTTAAATCATGTCCTTACGGCTTTAAGATGAATCATCATAATGAAGTCCTACAACAGTGTGGTCATCCGTGGAGGGGCGAAAAACCCTCAGCAGGGACAAAATTCCCCTCCTCCCTTCCGGCGTGGAACGAGATCTTCATCATTTGATGACCATCAGGGAATAAAACATATAAAAATACATTTCAATGTGCCTAGTGAAAAACTGTCTCCATGCAGAGCTTGTCCCTGGGGTGACTTGATGAAGGCCCCTTGCCTCGTTGTAGAAGGAGACAGCCGTCTTTACCTCCCAGATCTTCGTGTGTGGTGTATGTGTGTGCACGTGTGGGGCTTGAGCGACAAGTCCATATTCTTTTTACGTTTCAGTGTCCAGTTCGAGTTCGTCATTGTCCAGTTCGAATTTGTCATTCTCAACATCAATCAGGTTGTAATGGTACATTTGAACAACAAACATGTGGTTAATCATCATCTTTTGTCATAAAAATAATGAACAGTCTACACATAAAAAAAATTAAAACCATAATTATCCCGATATATTGTGTTTCGAATTCTTCATAGTGGTCATAACATCAATAATTGTTTTGTTTTTATTAAATGCAAAAATATTCTTCAATCAAGGCTAAAATTTCTTTATTTACGTCATTAATTTCCAAACCATATCTAATCTTTTTATTCTGTGGCTTCAACATTCGTATCTGTGGCTGGTTGTGTGGTTCTGATGTGCGTGTGGTCCGAGATTGTGACTCAGGTGGGCTCCTGTTCGAGGGATTCGCGTTGCTAGGCCTTTAGCTGGAAACCGGTGAAGCTTGTACTGCAACTGGTGGATCCAGCTGCCACGCCCCGCGACCTTTGCTGCGTCGGGGTCACTGCCATCATCTGGCGAGGGCCATCTCAGCATTCACTTGTCCCAACGAAGTCGTTTCAGCACCTTGAAGAAGAGCTGGTCTCCCACACGGACGTGGTTTCTGTGGATCAGAACACACTTGACCAGTATTTGTTTTTCTTGCATCTTTTTCGGTCAAACATGTTTTTCGTTGGTGGTTCTGATGAACCTGAGAGTCGATAGGGGATAGTGTCCTTCCTTCGGCTGGCATTGTCCTCATTGCTGTGATTGAAACACAGTCTGGCCATTGTCTTTTTTTTTTCTTTGTCTTGATAAGTCTGGCCTTAACAGTTCCATTAGTGCGTTCCACAAGTCCTGTAGACTGTACGCACAGTGACGCTTTGAGTCAATTTTGTAACAACTATCCCACTTGTTACAACATCATTCACAAAATGCATCATTTTCACTTCAAATCACTTCTTGAAATTCCAAATGTCAGGATAATTTGATTACACAACACTTTTTCCAATTGTTTTAACATCAGCATGTGTTGATGGAAACAACTTAATCCATTTTGAAAACATTTCAATCATAGCCAAACAATATTGCAACCCAAACAAATAACAGTCCAAAAAAAAAATTTTTTTTTTGTTGAAAAGTCTGTATGTGGGAACAATTTCATATCATACTTCCCCTCTGTTGACACACAACTATCTGCTCGTGTGTCAATCATCTTATTCCTCTAATCAATGAATTAGGCAGCCAGGATTTGCCATCTGCCAATTTGCTGATCCTGTCCTCAGCAATGTTTGCACCTTTGTTCTCCCAATGTGTGCGTTCAATTAGTGGTGCCTTTTTCCCTGGCTTGAGATCAACTTGTCAAGTTGGTTTACTGCGTGTGTGTGTGTTCATTACCCCTCTTGTGCAAAGCCGACCTTGAGGTCATGTCTTGGGCTGCAGCCCTTCGCTGCATTGTCAGCGAGGCAGTTTCCAATTGTAATTGGGTCATTTTTATTAAGTAAGTTTTGCTTTTTCAAATAACTATTTAAACATGTTTTATGCACAACTTTTCGTTTCCTGTTGTGGTTTTAAAGCCCTTGTTTGCCCAATGTTGACAGAACACATGAACATTTATCTTGACTGTCAGTCCACATTGTAACCATACAGCTCATACAAGATGGGAAAACCCCAAATTTTAATTAGCTCACAACCGCCTACGCTCTTCCTGCTTATCCTAACAATTTCTCTTTTACAAGTTATCTGTTGGTATCACACTACTAATACTCCCATCACATAAAAGTCAGTGTGAGTTCTTCCTGCAACCTTGGTTCTCAAACACTTTTACTTCTTATCAGTCTGGAATGTGCACCTGGTCTGTGTCCTCCAGTCGGGAGGAAAGGAAAAAAAAAATAAAAAATGTCAAAAAGTTTAAGTCGGGGGTTGGTGATAATTTGGATGGCTCCACAGTCGTGTGGCGCCTTCTAAATGGTGCGTGGAAAAAGAATGACGCTGGGCTGAAAACAGGGACAGTGACAAATAACTTATGCGCGTGAACGAGAACGATATCAGGACTCGGCCATGACAGTCAGGGAAAGGAAGCAAAGGGAGCAATGTTCCTGAGCGCTTAAGTAGTCCTGGTAATTATGTCAATTAAGTCAATGTGAAACAGATGCGTGACCGACGAGGAACCGGTGTGTGGCTGGTGGGCGCGTCTCTCCAGCCATGATGACACGAGACGTTAACGAGTGCTGGAGGAAACGCCCCCACTCAGCTGGGACAACAAAACAAAGACATGGCATGACCGAAACGGGACGTGACAAAAACAAACAAAGACTTGACATGACCGACACGGGTCATGACAGTCTGCGGCGTCATCCGGGGAGCAGTAAAGCTCTTCATGCCCCTGTGCAGTCATTCATCGTTATTACCTCATCGTACTGCACAGGTCTTTTCATCAACTACGCTTAGAAGAATTTATTGTAAGAGGTCAGTTGAATGTTGTTTTATTGTTTAACACGAATCTCTCTCTCTACACCCATTTTCTATATGGTATGGTACAATTTTATTCATGTACAGGTATTACTGTAATCTTAAACCCCCAGAAATAGAAATTATAAATGTTAATTTGTTGCGCAAAACGACGGACTAATTATGTTAGTTAATTGTAGTGTTTGCTTGTTTTTGAAAGCTGATAACAATAATTGGTTGTTCGTAAGCAAATTGTTCGGTAGAACAGTGTTCTAGACCCTCAATTGTTATTGTAAACAGACAACATATTTTACAGGTTTTTTTTGTTATAACATGAATGTCACTCTCTCTCTCTCTACCCGTATATATATATATATATATATATATTATTATATTTTTTTTAAGCATTTTTGAAGGTGCGCCGCTACTTCGCAGATTTTCAGTTTTCGCGGGTGGTCTCGGTCCCCATTAACCGCGATAACCGGGGTATTACTGTATAACGAAAACAGCAAGGGCCCCAAAACGGAACCTTGTGAGACACCGTACGACAAAGGGGCAGAGCGGGAATCAGTGCAACCTAGGCGAACACAGAAGGTCCTGCCAGTCAAATAGGATCTAAACCATTCAAGAGCGCTACCATTAATGTCCACCTGGTGCTGTAAACGAGCCAGAAGAATATCATGGTCCACTGTGTCAAACGCTACATTTAGATCTAACAAGACAAGGCACACATAGTGTCCAGTGTCGTTCATTTAAAACAAGTAACAGGGCTGACTCTGTGCTATGCATTTTCTTGATACCTGACTGAAAAACCTCCATGACGTTGTGTTCATCCCAAAAGGATCAGAACTGCATATGCACCATGTTTTCCAAGATTTTACAAATAAAAGGCAATTTGGAAATGGGTCTAAAATTTGACAGCACACCTTGAGCAAGGCCAGGTTTCTCAAGCAGGGGTACCACCACAGCATGTACACCAGAAGAGAGACTGCTGTTGATAATGGCCAAAACCGATTTGCCAATACTTGGGAGAACTTCTTTAAAGAAATGAGGAGGGATGGCGTCATGTTGCGAGCCAGAAGGCTTAATATGGCAAACCACATCCTCCAAAGATGACAAGGAGATCGTGACAAAGGAATTTGACACTGCGGAATAAGGAACGTGTACGGAGGGGTCAAATGTAGCATTTGAAACAAGAGTCTGAGCTGTAGTAACCTTGTCCATAAAAAAAATGCAAAAATGAATTACACATTTCAGGGGACGAGTCTGTGCAATTTGGCTGTTGGGGTTTAAGTGTAAATTGTTTGAAACAGAGTTTGCAGATTATGACAATTTGCCTGAATAAGACAAATAGGACAAATACTCCCTCTTTGACTCTTTCACCTTGTTTTGATAAACTGTGCCTGCAGTTTTTTAGAATTTGATATGAGACCTGCAGCCTGTCTTTTTTCCACCAGCGCTCAGCTTTGCGGCGTTCTACTTTAGCTGCACAATTTCTTACATTAAACCATGGCTCCGGTCTTACTTTTGGCCGCATAATTTTTAATGGAGCCTCAGAATCCAAAATATTGCTACATGACAAGTGGAACCAAGAGCTGAGTTCCTCTGTGTTTGATGAGGAAACACAGAGCTGATCAAAGGCTTCAGAGAACCAAATAGGAGTGAAGGCTTTCAAAATCCGGCGGTTGCATTCACTGGTAGTAGGTTGAACAGCAGCAGAGGAAAACACAATATCAAAGAGCCCTGTTATGTGATCAAAAATCATTGTCCAACACTTTCAAATTTGAGATCGACAAGCCAAAAGTAAGGACAAGGCCTAACGTATGTCCCTGTTATATGAGTAGAGCAAGGCAAGCATTGCACCAAATTGAAAGAGTCTATGAGTTTCGAAAAGTCCTTTGCCACTCCATTTTCAGGGCAGCACACGTATCTTAAAATCCCCCATCAGCAGGATATGATCATATTTTAGCATGATTTCCGCACAAGGATTGGAAAAGTCATTCAGAAATCCCTTGTTGTATTTTGGAGGCCTGTAGATGACAACGCAGAGCACAGGAGCAGCCCTGCCTACTTAAAAGAACATGCTCTCGAAGCTGGTAATTGATGAGGCCATTATACACTGTTTACATTCAAACTTGTTTTTAAAAATAGTTGCCGTTCCTCCACCACGGCCTGACGTTCTCGGAGCGTCCAAGTAAGAACACGCAGGTGGTAATAGTTCCAGTATCACACTGCACTCACCGGCGCTCGTCCAAGGTCTCCGTCAGGCAGAGGAAATCCAACTCATTGTGAGGAAATAGCTCCCTCAGAATAAATGTTTTGTTCGTCAGCAAACGGGCATTTAACAACGCTCTCCTTGAGGGAGTTTAGCTGGTGTGCGTAGCTCCTCCGATGGGCGAGCTCTGGGAAGCTCTCACAGTTATTGATCGAAACTGCGTCGGAGGACACGTGGATGGCAGCGCGGCCGAAGCACCTCTGGACAGCCGATGATTGGTACCAAGCAGGGCTCTCGAACGCGCCATCACAGAGTACATCCATGCGTCCGGGATCGAGCAGGGGATGAAGCGTGCTTTAGCTCCCTTTTTAGCTTCGTCAGCTGGCCAACGCGTTTGCGTTAGTTTTACCCCAACTATGCTCAAATGCAGCTGAATCGCCAACTTCACGCCGCAGGTCCAGCAGAGACTGGCAATCATACACCAGCCGCGAGTCTGTGAGCATTTGGATGAATAGCAGACAGAAATTATGGTGTTTGGTCCCAGTGGCCCTTCTACTTTCAACCCTGTTGACCTTGGTCCCTGACATCTTTTCTTAAGCCAAAAGTCTCAAACTGGGTTTTAAACTAAACAGTGATTTTAAATTACATCGGCAAATCAGTGGTGTTGTTCGATCAAGCTTCTTTCATCTTCGCCAGCTGGCTAAAGTGAAGCCCTTTCTTAGTCATGTCATTATCCACACTGCTTATACTGTGTAAAGGGTCACGGGAGGGTGCTGGACCCAATCCTAGCTGACTACGGGCGAAAGGCACACCACACCCGGAACAGGTCGGCAGTCCGTCACAGGGCAGAAATTGTCAGAGTTAGAACCGATCCCACGCCGCCCACACACAAGTCAGGCGGATGTACCCCTACACCAGGCATCACCAAATGGCGGACTGCGGTCCGAATCCGGACCGCGGGATGGTTCGGACCTGACCCATGACCAATCTATGATGATTTTTTTCAGGGCGCATTCGCAAACGTTGGCGCTGCAATTCTAGTGAATACGGCCAATCAGATCTTTTGTTTACGATCCACTGCCAATTGCGCAGCAGACCGGAAGTGAGTGCTGCTGACAGTATGCCTTGCTAAAAAGTTAGCAAGGTCGATGCGTGTTGTTTTCAATGAATGGACGGAGAAATTTAGTTTCGTTCTGGCTGCAGCCGATTCCAAACCAGTGTGCATCATATGCCCGAAACCGTCGCAACATTTCGAAGGGCCACTACGAAACAAAGCACCGCCCTTTTGTGCAAAGTTATCCGCTGAAGTTTGAGGTGAGCGCACGCAAAAACAAACTTCGAGTGCAGTATAACGGTTGTTTACATTTTCGTTTATAGCCCAGCGGCATGCCAACGAATGTTCACTAAAAGTATTATGGATTTTGGAGAAACATAAAAAAAAAACATTCAGTGATGGGGAAGTTGCGAAGGAGTGCTTAAATGCTGTTGCACAAACATTATTTAAAGGAAAACACAAAGCCCAGATGTGTGAAATAATCTACCAAAACCCAATGGCCCTGACTCCTTTCCAAACCAGATTTAAGTTACTGGCAGGGCAGTCACAAACTCATTTTTCTCATTAAGAGAAGTTAAAAATAATATTCAAAAGAAAAGGTGGTGTCAAAGCTCATTTTTAATTATTTTTTCATGAGGACAGCCATTTTTATTGATTGTGCACTGAACATGTTGACCTGTTTTACTTGGATAATTAGGCTTTCCGTTTTTTTTAGGCTGATAACTCTTTGATTTAAGAAAAAAAGGCAAAAGATGTTAACTCAATGCTTAGCACTTGGTATATTTCCGGCTGAGATATTTTCTATTTTTTCCGGAAGTGGCACCCTTAAGTTCCTGGAGCCACATTTTCTTGAATGTGAAATAAACGCCTTATATTTGTTTGACTGGCAAAGGTGTTTAATGGGAACATTGCTAAATATTTCGTATATAAGTGCGCTCTGTTGAAAATGACTAAATATTGAAACTATATAAAAATGTGAACATAGGCTAGACATTAAGGGAAGTCGAACTTTGGGTCGGACCTTTTAATTGGAATAAATTTTCGTCGTGGACCTCTGTGACTTTTAATTGAATAGCTCTGCACTACACCATCAGTGATGCCCTTTCTTTCAAAGCAGTAATCCATGCCTTTGTTACATCTAGGCTAGATTACTGTAATGCACTTTACTTTGGAGTCAGCCAGTCCGCCCTCAAGTGCCTTCAACTGGTCCAAAATGCTGCTGCTCGCCTTTTAACTAGATCTCTAAAGACGGATCATACAACCTCTAATCACTGGCTCCCGGTGCACTATATAAATAAAGTTGTATTGTATTGTATTGTACCTTAGAGTTTGCGTTAAGATACTTCTGTTTGTCTTTAAAGCTTTAAATGGCCTTGCCACAGCGTACCTCTCTTTGCTCCTCCTCCCCTACGCACTTCCCCGCTGCCTCAGGTCTGTGGACCAAATTCTGCGGGAGGTGCCGAGGACTTAGCACAGCCTCAGCCAGCCTCGCGTCTTTTCTTTTGCCGGTCCTTCCCTATGGAATGACCTCCGATTAAATGATAGGCAAGCTCCCTCTCTGTCTACTTTTAAAACCCGTTTGAAGACACATTTTTATTCTTTAAGCTTTCGACTCAACATGAGACTCTTTTCAGCTGTTCTTCTGGTATCTATTGTATGTGTTAATGTGTTTTAATTTGTGTTCTAATTTACCACAAATTTATATTACACCATATGGAAACCGCTTCGTTAGAGCTCCAGCTGTTGCGAAATGGGCAATATAAATAAAGTTGTATTGTATTGTATTGTATAGCTTCAGAGTGTCTTAAGAAAACAAAATGAAAGTGTTGGAGTGGTCTAGTCGAAGTCCAAACTTGATGTAAATGCCGTGGCATTACCTTGAGAGG
Organism: Idiotropiscis lumnitzeri; assembly: GCF_059441095.1. Classification (NCBI taxonomy): domain Eukaryota; kingdom Metazoa; phylum Chordata; class Actinopteri; order Syngnathiformes; family Syngnathidae; genus Idiotropiscis; species Idiotropiscis lumnitzeri. The sequence continues at coordinate 1,613,772 of NC_142402.1, read as the reverse complement.
GCAAAGATGCAAAGATGTATTGGCCAAAATCCCTCTACAGAGCTCTGATACACTCATTGCGAGCTATGGCAAATGCTTGACTTGTGCTGTTGCCCAATTAGTTATTAGGTTAAGGGGGCATAACTTTTTCTCACAGGTAGGTTTGGACTTTTTTTCTTCTTGCTGCCTGATAAAAAACTTAATAAAAAACTGTATTTGTGTTTACTTTTGTTGTATTTGTCTAATATTTACATTTGTTAGATGCGAAACATTTAAGTGACAAATGTGTAAAAAAAAATCAGGAAGGTGAAAACTATTTTTCACACCGGTGTAGCTTTGATTGTGTCAACCTAGAAGCTCATGAATCTTGTACTGTGGCAGAAGATCATATATCTGTTCATTAGCTTTGCATAGAACCCAAAAGAAACCAGTGAACCTGATCAACTAAATTAGGTTATGTCAAGAATTTCCTCCATTTCTTTCCATCCTTTTCTTTGTAGGACACTGAGACAGATGGCACCATACATTCATCCATTATCTGTTCCGCTTCTTCTCACAAGGGTTACGGGGGTGCCTATTCCAACTGTCTTCAGGCAGCAGGCAGGGTACACCCTCAACTGCTTGCCAGAAAATTGCAGAGCACACATAGACGAACAACCAACTATCCGTGCGCACACTCATATGTTTGGACAATTTAGAGTGTCCAATCAACCTGCCATGCATATTTTTGGTACGTGGGAGGACCCCGGAGTATGGAAGGGCCGAGCTGGAATCTATTTCTGCTAACCAGTGGGTCTCTGTGCCGCCACAGATGATACCACATCAATGAAATTCACCACACGCGCACTAACAATTCCACTGGAGACCTCTCTGAACTGTGGATGCAAGCCAGTGACGACCAGACAAAAATGTGTGCGAGTGAGAAATGTGGCCAGAAAGTTCTTTTTGAGTTTGAGTTTGCTTTGAATTGATTGAATAGTCCAGACTCGTGTTATTGAAATTGCATGGAGTGCCCTACATTATCTACAAAGCATATGTGGACACCACCTTATAAAGAACTAATCCCCTTTATTTTTACCTCTGTGCCCATCTCTCTAGTTAAGAAATCCATGTACCAAACACCTAAATTGGGTTTTTCCGTTGTCTGTACCTCTTAATATAAAGTGTAGCAAAGGCAAACCTCACAATCTCTGACTTGAGAGGTTTACCTATGACCATAGGTGTCAAATTCCAGTCCTGGAGGGCTGCTTTCCTGCATGCTTTCAATCTCTCCCAGCTGGAACACACCTGATTCAAATGATCATCTTATCAGCAAGCACAAAAGAAGCCCGAAATGTATCCCGCTCATTTGAATCAGGTGTGTTGCATTTGGGAGAGATGGGAAAGATGCATAAAGCTGCCCTCCAGGACCGGAGTTTGACACCTGTGCCTTAGACAGGTGCGTTGCCCAGGCTACGTCCCTGTGTACAGACCTATAACGTTACCGCTTAAACCACTTGGGTTGTACAAGTCAGAAATTGACAAATATTTTTCTTATTGAATCACATGACAAAAATATTGATTTAAAAATGAGAACACATCAGTAATTCTAAACTTATTAAGAAAAATACGCTAATTATAGTGCCTATACTGCCCGCACTAGCTAACTCAAAAGATTGTGTCAATACTTCACTCAACAAATCCCTTGCCCCCCACCACACGCTACACACACACACGCACACACCCACACGCACACCCCCACACACGCGCGCACGCACACACACGCACACATTGAATAATGTTCTTTTTTATGTATGTCAAAATAGAGTTTGTGATCATACATATATTACCAACTTCCGAAGATAAAATTGTTCTGCCATCATGGGATCTCCTATTGGTTCACACATATTTTTAACCTTGTTCAACCTACAGGTATATATCACTGGTGTCAGGCCAATAACTTGTTCCTCACATTCCTGGAGACTCCAAAACTGGCAAGTTCAGATTAGTCAATTATGTGTAAAAGTAACACCCACGTGTGTGGACTGACCAATAGTTTAGATTTTTGAAAGTATGTGAAATTCATCAAAATATAACTTGCAGATGTTTTGGCCCAACGACAGTGATATTTAGTGGTGTATTTATTGTCTTTTTGCTGACTGAAGCCACAAATAACTTATTCTTCTTATTTTAAAGGAAGTCTTTTCCCTCCCAGCATGCTTCTTTGGCTGGCTTTGCAGCTGTCTATGTCTCCGTAAGTCCACACACAAATGCACAGACGCTCATACACACACATGCACACAGAATTAGAACCTACTACATGTCCAATTATATCTTTGTTTCGATGGCACGTACGTGATGTAATATTGAAAAATAACTTTCATTAATTAAATGGTTATCAGAATATGATTAATTGTTGGATTGTGTAAAAAGTTTTGAATTGTGTTTCAGATGTATTTAAATGCAGTACTGACAGACTCCACAAAGCTGCTGAAGCCCCTTTTGGTGTTTTCTTTCATCATGTTGACCATCCTAGCCGGATTAACCAGGATCATACAGTTTCGAAACCACCCTGTTGATGTCTACTGTGGATGGATCCTGGGGATAGCTGTTGCTACTTATCTGGTAATGTAGTCAACAAATCATTATTTCATTGATGTGAATGTTGAAGTATTAGAAAAGTGATGGGTAACTTTAATGATGAGGGAGCCTGAATTTTTAATCAGCATTATTAGCGGGCTACGTAAGACAGCATACTTCTTTACCAGACGCATGGTGAAAATAATATTTTTAATATGGCCAAAATACGTACATGTATCCATCCATCGATTATCTGTACCGCTTCTCCTCACAAGAGTCATGGGGGGGTGCTGGAGCCTATCCCAGCTATCTTTGGGATGTAGGCGGTGCTACACCCAGGACTGGTTGCCAGCAGACAAAGGGCACACAAAGACGAGCAACCATCCGTTCTTGCAATCAAATCAAGGGACAATTTCGAGTTCTTAATCAACCATGCATGTTTTTGGAATGTGGGACAAAATGAGGACCCGAAAAAAACCCAGGTAGGCACGAGGAGAAGGTGCAAACTCCATGCAGGAAGTCCGGAGCCGGAATCGAACTCAAGACCTCTGCACTCTGAGGTCATCGTACTAACCAGTCGTCCACTGTGCCGCCATTAAACCATACAATAATTTGCAAACGCTCATATTAAATTTTTACATGGCAAAGAAGATATTTAATGTTCAGACTGAGGAGCATTATTGTATTTGCTCATTTTGAATTTGATGCCTGCAACTCATTCCATCAAAGATAGGGCAGTGACATAATTACCACCGTGTTCCATCACCCTTCCTTTCAAGAACCCAAAATGCTTTTTGAGACTGAGGGCTCTTATTGTTGAAGCTTTGTAGGTAGAATTATTTCCCATTCTTGCTTGATGTACGCTTTCAGTTGCTGATCAGTCCTGGGATCTCCGTTGTCGTTTTTTGAGATTCATAATGGACCCACACATCTTCAATGGTAGGCCGATCTGGACTGCTGGAATGCCAGTCTAGTACTTAAACTGTTTTACTAAAATGACATGTTGTAATACCTGCAAAAAATGAAATGATCAGGGATAAACAGCATACTAGCAAACAATGAAACAATCAAACAACCAAAACAAGTGTGAGGGTTGTTTCTATCAAAACAAGCCGAACAAATGAATCAACCAGCCAAGATTGTCTCTTGTCACGCGCAAGGAGCAGCCTCCTGAGCACTCAGAGGCAAAGCTAAAGCTTCCTGCTCCCGCGTGGTTTTTATTGCATCCCAGCAAAGCAATTTAAATATGCAACTCATACAGAATGGAAAACATTAAGCTTTGACTTTCTCACACTCGCCCACGCTCTTACTGCTTATTCTAACAGTTTCTCTTTTACAAGACATCTTTTTCGTATCACACTTCTGCTAATCTTGAACCGCAAGGGAGTACATCCTCACTTGTGACCTTGCAGCTCAGACACTTCTACTTTTTATCAGTCTGGAATGTGCACCTGGTTTGTGTCTTCCTGTCAGTGCAGGCACTTCTGTTAAACACTGAATTACAAAGGTACAATGTTCACTTGAACTTCAATTGACCTGTAAGCATAGTTTGAAGCTTGATAATATTACAAACTAATTTCTTTGACAACAAGGAACAAAGAAATACAATCGACACTATTACTGCCACAGGTGGTGTGTTTTTACCTTGTTTTACATCCAACTTGCGGTGGTTTTGCTGCTGCAGGTGGCTATCTTTTGTGTGACTGTCTTTGGAGTTGTCACTCTGAGCCAAGGCTCCATTGTTTATAGCCATGCTAACCCTGCGCCGGCTCCCAGAGTGAGACCCGATATCCCACGCAAACTGAGGAGGAAGTGACGGAGATGTTGTGTGGGGCTAAACGCCGGCAAGGAGGAGACGATACCACCCTGTCCTCCTGGCTGTTATTATGGGGAATGTTCGATCCCTTGCCAATAAGACGAGCTAATGCCGATATCCCAGCATGAGAGGAACTTCCGTGAGGCGAGCTTGCTGATGTTCACGGAGTCGTGGCTAACAGACGCCGGACCCTGTCGCAGAATTGGACGGCTTCCAAATCCTATGTGTGGACAGGACGCTGGAGAATGGTAAAGGGAAAGGGGGAGGTCTGGCTGTGTTTGGGAATGATAGATTGTGTAACCCTGGGCACATTACTATTAAGGAGCAGCTCTGCAGTCGGGAAATTGAGCTGCTAGCTGTTTGCATGAGATCATACTACATCCTGTGAGAGTTCAGTCATGTGATTGCGGTGGCAATGTACGTTCCTCCCTCTGCTAACTGTGAGTCCAGCCTGCGACGTACTGACTGCATCTGTGAGCAGGCTACAAACACAGCACCCAAATGCCCTGCTCCTCATCTCTGGTGACTTCAATCATGCATCTCCTTCCTCCTCTCTGCACTCATTCACACAGTATGTCTCCTGCCACACCTGAGACAATAAAATACTGGACTCTTTCTATGCCAACACCAAGGTAGCATACACATCACTGTCCCACACCCTGTTGGGCAAAGCCGATCACAACATGGTGCCTATGGAGGAACAGCTGCACCAGAATAATGCCAGGAGAGTCCATCCACCATCTCAGGGCACAGACAACCGAAGACCCAGACGGGTTGCAGCCTGCAGTGGTCAATTGAGTTGAACCTATTTTTCAATAGGTTTGATCAGATGTCTGCCCCCAGTCAGTCCCTCCTGCAGCAGCCCCCACCAATCCCTCCTGCTGCGAACAAAACCACTTACCCCACCCTCACAGTATTCAGCTGCCAGCAACATTAGTCACCACTCCCTCCTGCTCAGCCTTGTTCCTCACAACATGTCAGGTGAAGAACCAACTGAGGAAGATGACGGTGAGGAAGGCAGCGGGTCCAGATGGCATTAGCTCACAGCTTCTTAAATACTGCGCAGACCAGCTGTGTGGAATCGTCCAGCACATGTTCAACCTGAGCCTGAAGCTGGGCAGAGTCCCCTAGCTGTGGAAAACATCCTAATTGGTTCGGTGCCAAAGACCCGCTATCCAAGGGAGCTCAACATCTTTAGACCAGTAGCGCTGACGTCTCATCTGATGAAGAGATTGGAGAGATTGGTCCAAGATCACCTGCACCCCCCTGGTGAGCTCCTCAATGGAACCACTCCAGTTCGCATACCAGCCTGTCTCATCAGTGTGGATGACGCCATCATCTACCACCTCCACACTTCACTCTCCCACCTGGAGAAGGCATGGAGCTCTGTGAGGATCATGTTCTTTGACTTCTCCAGTGCTTTCAATACCATCCAGCCCACTCTATTGGGAGACCAGCTGGAGCGGGCGGGATTGGCCCACCATCTAATTCCATGCATCCATGACTACCTCACAAACCGGCCACACCAAATGAGGATACATGGCTGTCTAAAAAAAATTAATGCAGTTAAAATTTTTCAGTTAACTCAGTACTGTACCATATTAGCTGTACATGTACATGTAAATGAGAGGGACCCATGTGGAAGAGTGAGCTTACAGGGAGAAGAGACCAAGAAGGTGGAGGAGTTTAAGTTAATAGGGGTCAACAGTCCAGAGCAATGGAGAGTGTGGAAAAGAAGTGAAGAAGCATGTGCAGGCAGGCAAGAACAGGTGGAGAAAAGTGGCAGCTGTGATGTGTGATAGAAGAGTTTCAGCTAAAATGAAAGGAAAGATTTATAGAACTGCGTGAGACCAGTGATGTTGTTTGATCTGGAGACAGTGCCACTGAGGAAAAGACAGGAAGCAGAGTTGGATGTGGCAGAGATGAAGATGCTGAGATTCTCTTTGGGAGTTACCAAGATGGATAGGAACAGGAATGAGTACATCAGAGGACAGCACATGTTAGAGGCTTTGGAGATAGTCATCATGCAATATTTTTATCATTGCAGCATTTTTTTTTATCATTGCATTTTTATTTATTTCACCTCTGCACCCTGGAGAGGCTTCCCTCTGTACTATGAACACACCATAGGATTGTTTTCTTGTATATGTTGAGGGATATAAGTGTGTATATACATGGGGATTTGTCTAGATATGTATATACAGGTTTGCTTTTCTGAAGTTTTGCTGCCAATGTTATACATTAACGGCTACATTGCGCCTTTATCATTATCTTTGCTGCTGTCACACTGCAAATTGTAAGACTAATAATGACCATCTTTATATTTTTTAATCTTTTCCACCACTTCCTTAGTGGAGGGTAGTGTCAAAAACAAAGCGAACAAGCAATGTGAATGACAAAATGGGGTCCAATTTTCAATTCTTAGTATGTCCCCATTGATGGTAGGATTCTACATTTTAAATCATTTTAGACGCGTGATGATTACCAAGTACTTTTAACAACAGAGTCTCTGTTCTTCGTGTTACAACTGCCAGGAGTCGTCTGTCTAGATCATTTACCCTTTTAGGAACATTAAGATTGGTAACTCAGCATTTCAGAAATCATAAAAAAATTAGCATCAGCTCCTAAGTCAATTAGGGCCGTGGCTCTATCGCTAAGCCCACCCAAAGAAATAAGCCCATCGAGTTCAAGTCTCTTTTTGCGAGCAACGCCTTCCTCCACGGGATACTCACAGATTGCTGCAGAAGGATGTTGTGAGTAGTCAGAGTTTCAAGAGGCTTTTTGTGAGTCCGATGAACTCTTGAATTTCCCCTGTTCGGACGTGGCCTTCTTGAACAGTTAGTGACCTTGTGACCCGAAAGACCGCAGTAGAGGCACATTCTTAGCTGCATACACCGTGTGCGTTCGGTAGCCGAGAGACAACCTCCTCCTCTGTGCATTGGCTCCTCGGGAACTGAGGTTGCCACCATTGAGGTTGAATCTGGCACCTGATGGTAGATGATACTGCCTCTCGCCACAGGCAAGACTAGTGAGGGAGCAACTTGGCCACCTCGTTTCTCCACGCACTCCCTCTGACGCTCTCGTAGTCGGTTGTCCAAGCTTATGGCCAGACCCATGAGCGCTTCCAATCCGGAGGTCTCGTCACGCGCCGCCAATTCATCCTCCAAGCAGGTGTCGAGACGGCGCTGAAAAATGCTGCAATGGTTTGCCTGCTCATCAAAACCACTCTCTGAGGTCAAAATCCGGAAGGAATATGGAAAATTCAGCCATAGTTTGAGTCACTTATTTAACTTCCAGAAATCTACACCCCGCTTCTTTACTTTTAATAGGGTGGTCAAACACTTTCATCATTTCCGCAAGAAAAGATGACAGGGATGAGCGCAATTCTGGATTATTGTTGCTGACAGCCATAGCCCAGTCACAGTCTTGTTTGTAATTTAACTCATGCCGCCTTGGACTTGTCAGTGGAATAAGTACAAGGCGGTGGGTCACAAACGAGGGTGCACTGGTGAATGAACTGCCTGCAGCCACTAGGCTCCCCAATATAGCGATTAGGGTGTGAAATGTTGGGTTCCCGGATGTTTGATGCACTGGGTGTTGGTGCAGTGAGGACACTAGATGACGTGGCAGACGTAACAGGTGTATCCCTACTTGCGAGCAACTGGGCACAGGTTTGCTCAAATTGCAAACCAAAAGTGCTAAAAGTGGTGGTTAACGCCTCCAAAATGCTGTTTATCCTTCGCTCATGCTCTCCAACCAACCTCTCTTGATTGTCAACGCTGAGCACACTCACTCAGCTTCTGCGGGTTTCGTGATTATGGCCAGAATATTCTTTCATGATCGCGTGCCCAGAATTTCGAACCCCAAAGCAGAACCAAACACAAACTTGAACGAATACAAAATGTTATTAAACCTACGGAGCACGAGAATATGAGCAAGGTATCAATACAAAGTGGCCAAAATAAACAATGCAGATAGATCGTTGTGAGTCCAGTTGAAAAAAAAAAGCAACGTTATTGTGGTACAGAAAGACGGGATTTGCTGAGGCCCTGGTAATAACAGAAGAGCAATGCAAGAAGATGAACGTGAAAGCAGTCCTAAAAAAAAAACACTTGCGCAATACCAAGAGGCAATCTAATTCTGATACTCCAGATGAAGCCATCACTGATGCGCTGAAAAGTCTGGAGGTTTCCTTCTCCCTCCTCCTTCCTCCTTTTTTTTTTTTTTTTGCCAAGATGGCATGGACGCAGCGGCTAACGCTCTCCCTTCCAGTGCTCTTTATTGCGTTTTATTTGTGTTTGCTAAATTGGACAAGAAGCTGCTGCTGGCATTCAACCACTCGTCCATCGAGAGCCTGCTGACCTACTGGATCTCCACCTGGTACAGCGGCTGCACTGAGGCAGACAGAGTGAGGCTCCAGAGGACGGCAAAAACAGCTCAGAGGATTATTGGCTGCCCTCTCCCCTCCCTGTTGGGCATCGACACCACCTGGTGCCTCAGCAGAGCTCACAATATCATCAAAGATGATACCACCTGTTCGACCAGTGGCCCTGTGGCAGGTGCTACAGGTGCATCAAATCAAAGACTAATAGACTGAAAAACAGCTTCTTTCCAAGAGCCATCTCCATGCTGAACTCTCACACACTCACGCAACCACCCTTACCTTGCAGAACAGCGACATGATGTGTTTTTGTTTATCCAATTTCGTATTTATTTTCTATTTCATTATTTATTCTTTTACTAATCTAATGTATATATTTAATTAAATTATTGTTGTATTGCACTGGAGAGGGGAGCTCGTTGCACACTGTACAATGACAATAAAGGGATCTCGGATTGTGATTCCAACACGGTTGTTGATGCTGTACTTCAATCCGTTCAAGACTGTTTTGAAATCTACACGAGTCAGAAACAAATTCAGTGTGCTCTATAAGTTCCCCATCATGGACGAGGGGACCTTAACTGAAAATTGAGGTTCCCTGTAAGACATTGACAATTACCTGGACTAAAGAGAATTAATTGACGAAATAAAAAAACTTTCCAAATCTTCCAGGCAATAGCATGAGTAGCTTTGAGCTTCTCAGTTACCTTCATGAAAAACAGCTGACTGATTTGTACCCAGACTTTTGGGTTGGGCTAAGAATAGCCTTTACATTACCCATCACAATGGCCTCCGCAGAAAGAAGTTTTTCAGCTAAAATTGATCAAAACATACATCAGGTCCACAATGGCACAAGAGCATCTTTCCGGACGAGCCATGATCACCATCAATCACCAAATGGGGAAGGAAATAGATTACAGTGGCATCCTGAATGACTGCATCTACAAAGGCAAGAAGGTTAAATGCTACAGAATGGCCACTTTCACATCAAAACATCTCGTTGTTTTGTTATTTAATTTGCTATGTATTTGCTGTTAGTTCTGAATTGGGAGTTGTATACCTTGTTTTGCACTTGCCCATGAAAGATTATTCATTTTTTTAACTATACAAAGCATAAGCTTCATATTGCAACCACTTTTAAGGAGGGGAAATGGTACATTTTGTTGCCTATTTCAAAGAAACACCTCATGGATGCACCGGGACGCATCATCGATAATGTATCCTGGGGTCATCGGGTGTTTCGGGTCTCACAACATTATACACCCTCACCCGGCGCGACCCAGTCAGGGATGATCAGGCCCCGACTTGTGTCCCAGTAGCAGTCCACGGATCTGCCCTCTTTATCCAAAGCCACCGAGTGGGCTTTTCAGCGGCTTCACTTGCGGAATTCATGGCCCTCTTCTTTGCAACTCCTATGATTTCGAGGCAGCTCAGGACCTTGCACAGGGACCATCCAGCATATCCCCTGCAGCCTACCTCTATGGGCTTGTAGAAAGTCCTCCAGCCTCCCCCTCTGCTCTCGTCCACCAGTTCCTGATACTTAGCTCTCTTCCTTTCATTTGCTTCCTCAATGTGTTCTTCCCAGGGTACTCTCAACTCCAGTATGATCAGTTGTCCTGAAGACTGGGAGGTCATGATCATATCTGGGCAGAGGGTTGTTGCTGCAATGTGCTGGGGGAACCTCAGCTGCTTCCCCAGATCTACTTGCAGCTGCCAGTCGGATGCTGTGTGCAGTAGGCCAGTTGACTTCTGTTGGTTTGTTTTTGGTTTCTCTCCAGCCTTGACAAAGGACATTTCCTTCTTTGGAGCGTGATGGTTTTTGCTGGAGCTGATGGCTGAAGCTACGCTCTCAGCCTTTGTATTAAGTTCATTTTGTCTTCTTATTATTTATATTTGACTAGTTCATTTATAGCAGACAATTTTGTTTTAGGTTAGATTTTTTTTTTTTTTTTTTACTTGACATGTTTCGGCGAGTCTTTCACCTTCCTCAGAGTGTCACATGATGGTGTCTTGTGACTCGTCTTTATCAGCTGATGTTCCATGAGGGCGTGATTTACCTGTCAAAAAAAATTGACAGGCAAGTCGCGCCCCCCGCTGTCCGTTCACTCCTCCAAGATGCTGCTCCAGGTGGTAGAGAGGATGAAGGCTCCCTCGTCCCTGTTCATCGTTTTTGTGCCTCGTTTACGGATCTCGATAGCCTCCCTGATCCAGCGCTGGTGTTTGTTCTCTTCGGTGCGGATGACCCTGGCCTTCTCCCAGTCCATGATGTGGTTTTCCTTTTTGTAGTGGTCGGTGATGGCTGATTTGTAATGTTCCTGTTGTGCTTGTTCTTTTATTGATCTTGTTTGTCTTGTTGCCGTCTCCTTCTCGCACTCTGTCTTGCGTTCTTTCTTTCTTATTTTTAAACTCCTTCCTGTCTCCCCAATGTAGTTTTTGTTGCATGATTTGCATGGGATTTCATAAACAGAGTTGCATTTGTTTTCTGGGTGTATTCTGTCTTTTAGGTGTACCAGTATTTGGCGGAGAGTTGTGTGTGGTTTAACCGGTGTGTTGATATTGTATTTTTTCATTGCTCTTTGGATCCGTTTCGTAATTCCTCTTACGTACGGCATCGTTACCATTCCTCTGTGCTCTTGTTTGTTTGTTTGTTTTTTCTTCCTCACCTGTGTTGTTGTTTTTGTTTTTGACCTGACCTGCCCCTTTCGTTATGGCCCACTGGATACTGACAACTTTTTAGTGCCTGTTCTATATGTTTTTCCTCCTGTGTTCTGTCCTCCGGGTCTGTGATTATTGTGGTGCGTTCGTGTAGTGTTCTGACAACTGATAACTTATGAATTTGGGGTGCTCTGATGTCCAAAGGAGGTATTGATCGGTGTGTGTGTGCTTTCTGTGTACTTTTATTTTGATGTCGCCGCTATCTGTGTGATGTATATTCAAGTCCAGAAAGGCTATGGATTGGTCCGCTTCCTCTTCATGTGTAAATTTGATGCTGCCAGTGGTGTCTATGGAGTTGAGGTGGTCGGTAAGGTGTTGTGTGTGTCCTATTTTGGTCTTTTCAAGAATGTCATCCACGTAGCGTTTCCATAGAGAGGGTTTGAATTTGTCTGGTGCTGTTAAAAGTGCCTTTTGCTCTAGGTCCTCCATGAAAAATCCACACAGGATGGCTGAGAGTGGGTCTCCCATGGCGAAGCCTTCTTTCTGCCAGTATATGGTTCCTGAATCTGAAATATGTTGATGTGGCGATGAAATTGAGTAGTTGGATGATGTCCTGTACTGTTAGATTTGTGCGTTTTTTGAGTGTCTTGTCCGCTTTTAACCTGTCCTGTACTATTTGGATGGTAGCCTGTGTGGGAGTTTTGGTGAACAGTGAAATGACATCGTGAGAAATGAACGTTTCGTCTTTTTGTACTTTTATGTTGGTGAGTTCTGTGGCGAGTTGGTGTGAGTTCTTGCAGTGTTGGTCTTTGAGTCCCAGTAGTGGTTTTATTATTTCTGTGAGTGCTTTTGACAGATTATATGTAACCGATCCTATGCTGTCTACAATGGGACTAAGGGGTGTGCCTGGTTTATGGATTTTTGGCGTGCCATAGATTCTGGGGATGATGTTCGCTGTGGGTACCAGGTGGTTGTATGACTGCCTATGAATTTTATTTTCGTTGAGTAATGGTTTGAGTAGTGCTTTGAGTTTATTTTTCTTGTCTTCTGTTGGGTCTTTCTTTAATTCTTCGTAGGCGTCGTCGTGCAGTAGCTGATGCATCTGTTGTTTGTATTTGTCCGTGTCCATGATTACTGTGGTTCTGCCTTTATCTGCTGGGAGGATTGCGATGTCTTTATTTTTTGATAGTGTTTTCATGGCTATTGCTTCCTGTTTGGTAATATTGCTGGGTGGTGGTTTGGCCGTTTTTAATATACCTGTGACTTCATTGCGTAGTGCTGCTTTTTATCCTGGGTTTTGTATTTTTTCACATGCTAATTCCGTTGCTAAAATGAAATCCTCGTGTGGTATTTTTTGGGGTGTGATCGCGTAGTTTAGTCCTTTTGATAGTATGCTGCGTTCTGCTTGCGTGAGGTTGTGGCGTGACATGTGCACCCATTTTTCATTTGCGTGTACGTGATTCGATTCCGTCCTTTTTTTTCGCGAGATGAGTCGGTCTAGCTTTTGAATGTGTCGGCTTTTGGTGGCGATGAATTCCTGTTTGTGTATGTTGCCTAAGTGTCCGTGAAGCGTTGGTACCGTGTCCATGTCCAGGGGAAACCGTAGTTTGAACTGCTCCGTTTCCCGCTGTAGATCGCTGCTGATGTGGTTGAGTTTGTTTGCTGTGCTCCTAATCCGTTCTTTCACCAGGGTCATCCGCACCTTTTTGATGATCCGTTCCGCGTTCCTGGTTGGGATCGGGTTCTTGATCTTCAGACTGGCCGGGATAACTTCTTCATCCCGGCAGCGCAGATTGAACCTCAGGTGGTTTTGATAGCGAGCCTGTTTCTTTGACAGCTTTTCCAGGAGGCGAAACTCTGACGCATGTTTCTCCATAACTTTTGCGTAGTATTTGTATTAAGTTAATTTTGTCTTTTTCTTATTATTTATATTTGACTAGTTCATTTATAGCCGACAATTTCTTTTTAGGTTCGATTTTTTTTATTTTTTTTTTTTACCTGACATGTTTTGGCGAGTCTTTCGCCTTCTTCAGAGTGTCACATGATGGTGTCTTGTGACTCGTCTTTATCAGCTGATGTTCCATGAGGGCATGACTTACCTGTCAAAAAAAATTGACAGGCAAGTCACGCCCCCCGCTCTCAGCGTTTGCTTTAAGCACCTGGTCATGCCGCCAGCGATAGCGACCATCGGCCAGAGCCTTCGGGCAGCCGCTGAGGAGGTGTTCTAAAGAACCTCTACCTGAGCACAGCGGGCAGGAGGGTGTCTCACTTCCCCCCCCACACACATGGAGGTTCGCCGGGCTTGGCAGGACATCGGCTTGGACCAGGAATCGGACCTGCTGCAAATCTGGCTGCCAGATGTTATTCCAGGTGATCCTGCGCTGTTGTGCGCTCTCCCACCTTGTCCATGCTCTCTGTTGCCGTAGTCTACTGCCTTGCTCACTCGCTCTTCTTCCACACCTGCTCTGACCTCCTCCTGGATCAGGTGGTGCCTTTCCTTCCCTTGGGTCTGGCTGATGGGGATCTTTGGGAAGTAACGCAAGCCTGCTCTGCCTGTTGCCACAGTGCCCACCAGTGCCTTCTGTCTAAGGCGTGACCGCCAGCTCCACTGCTTCCCGTGTCTTCCACCTCCTTCCTGTCCTCACCTCGACACTGCTGACACCTTTATGTCGTGTGAGTCCCTGTGAAGGCCCAGCCACTTTCGAAGAAAACCACTGATCTTCCTCTCCAGAGAGTCAACTGCTGTTCGTGTGACTGCATAGATCAGCAGGGGCCACAGCATACGGGGCAAGAAGGAATGCTGGTAGATCCAGGCCTTAAACCTACCAGGCAGGCCAGACCTGTCTACCTTGGTAAGTGGGGTTCCAAGTTCTAAGCTGGCCTTCTGGATGGCTGCTGAGTCCTTCAGGGTAGAGTTGAAGAGTTTCCCCAAGCTTTTGACGGGTTCCTCTGTGATGGCTGCGATAAAATATTAGTGAGATGTTTTATCTTTTTATGTAGTTCTTATATTTCAGTTATTTGGAAGCTCTTTATTGTTCTGCTTGACTTTTAGTGAATGTCTTATTTGTTGAATGCATGATTTAACATTATAAACATGCATATATTTACATTGTCTATTTGCTTTGTGTGGTTTTAAAATTGGTTTGGCACCAATGTGCTTACAATATTATGTATTTAATAATTTTTGCAGCAAAAATAATAATACAACCCTAATGATAAATGGTACATTTGATCTTATTCCATGAACAAAGAAAGAAAAAAATATATATAACCAGCCATCCAATTAGCTAGAAAGATGCCGTGAGTGGTGTGCTTTGGGTCGCGTCTGTTGTGTAAAGGTTAAGCTAACCCAGTGCTTCTCAATTATTTCCTGTCACGCCCCCCCTACCGAGAAGAAAACGATTCACGCCACCCCACCACCATTTTTTTCTTTCTTTGTATATTGATGTTAGATTGCCATAAAATATCCCTGAACAAAGCTAAATTGATAAGAAAAATAATTTTGAGAACTATTATTGTGTTGTGCAACTATTGATGAGATGATAAATATTTACGATACATTTTTTCATAACTTTATGAACATTAACAAACCAAACACAGTTATTAATACGTTCATAATATAGAAAAGACAAAAAGAAGAGCCACGGGGATTTTAAACAAAAATTCTATACAAATAACATAAAGCAACAGTTTTAATATGTTTACAAAACGTTTTTTTTTTGTTTGTTTGTTTTGGTTACTATACGTTTGACATCGAACCTCTTCGTCGTGATGATGTCAGCCATTTCCGAGTTCCTCTTATTTTATGTTTAGATACGCAATGGCTGCAAGACAACATTTCTGTTCATAGCTGTCGGCTCTCCGCCCATACACGGTTCAAGTCAGACTTCTGTTAAAAGTCGAGCGAACATCAAAGCAATTCATTTTAGCGATTAGCATGCTTAGCTCCTCCTTGCTCGCTTCCTCGTTTAGAACGCTACTTGTTAGTGAAGTCGTTTATTTGCCATCACGTAGCTTGTTGCTGCTGCGGTGCACTGACTTACATATAGTTCAAATAAAGTCCGTTCTGGTGCGGCGTAAGGTAGCTTGGCGCAGATCATTTAAGTAGCGGCAAAAGAAATCACTTCCGGGACAACGAGCGGCAGGGCGACGTTTGCTTTAAACTGAACTAGGGGCACAAACACTTTGACAAGCTCAAACTCGAGTTGTCTAAGCTCGCCTTTTTTGGTCCCGAAATTATGCATCATTCAGCTGTACTACGGCGGAAGAAAAACATGTTCCCCAGGGTCCCACGCACCGCATCGCACCGCACCCAATCTCTGAGCTAACCTCTGATGTTTCTTGCTTGTATTATTATGAACTAGAAGACAGACTACGACATCTTGGACAGTGGCCATTTTATCCAGCTTTCTCAAACCTTCACCAACAGAAGGTGTTTAACACAATGTGTAATGCTCCCAGTCAGTGCAGCAGAGCGCTCATGAAAGTACAGATTTTTGGAACTCGGTCCACAAATAAGGCGCTCCACATTTTGGAAAAAAATTGGGACTTTTAGGTGCACCCTATGGTCGTGAAAATAGGGTAGTTTTCATTAAAGTAACTCAGAAAGAGATTTTCTCAAGTGTCATTGCATCTCTTGCACACACAGAGTCTGTGCCCATAAACAGTGATCTTCAAAAGCTTAACCCGGTCCTAAAAGATTCTATCATCCTGCCGAAGAACATTCATGTTTCTTTACTTTTGGTGAGACAATAACGTGGAAAGGTAAAACTTGAAGGCCGCCATTTTACTGAGGGAGCGCTGAAGGCACCAGGCTATTGGATAATAGATGGGAAGCAGCTCAGTTCCTCAGTTATGTGTTGTATGTCGCCAATTGTGTTGCAAAGGACATCCTATGGCAGATTTATCTCCTGAACGCCTATACATTTGCCCACCATTTACATATGTTGGAGTATATGTGTTTGGTCCCTTGACAGTTGCCTCCAGGGCGCACAAGAGGTGTGGGGGGTGTCATGGGAGCGACTAATAGGACTCTCAAGACGCCTCTGGGATGCCATTCTGCTCAAAGACTCTTTAATGGACTTGCATGATGGTCATAAATGCTAGACCTCTTAATCCAGTCTCCAACGATCCAGAGTCACCTTCCATGCTATCTTTTGCGATGATTCTCGCACAGAAAGTGGGAGTTCTTCCACCGCAAGGCGAATTCACAAACAAGGATCTTTGCTTGTCGGCAGTGGAGACAAGTACAAGCCTTCGCCAATGAGTTCTCTCAACGCTGGTGTCAGGAATATATTTCTACTCCACAGACTACAAGGAAATGGACAGAAACAAAAGGGAACATAAAAGTAGGAGCTATTGTTCTTCTGAAGGATTGTCAAGCTCCTCGAAACAAATGGCCTCTGGCAAGGATAACAGCCGTTTCTCTCGGGAGAGATGGTAGTGTTCGAGATGTTCAGCTAAAAGTGTCGGATCAAGGTTCTTCAAAAACTTTTCAGAGACCAATTTCAGAATTAGTTCTACTTTTGCCAAATGATTAATTGGGTTAAAATGTTAATTGGTGACCTAATATGGTCAGGCGGGGAGGGTTCTGGCTTTCAGGCGAGGCTTGTTTAATTTGTTCATGACAACTCTTATTTTGAAAAGCATGCTTTTATTTTGGCGGATGTACTTTAAAGCATGAAGTGTTGGTTGTTCAACGATGTATGGGAGAGGAAGCAAGAGTTGCACAGTTGACAAAGGAAGAAAGAGAAATTCCATCAATTCCATATGTGCTCCATCAGAAGTCGGTTTAAAACCTACAGAGGCAACACTTGTATGTAACATGTCATATGTTGTTAGTTGGAATCTCAAGTTAAAATCCAATTATTATTTTTTTTAATGTATGATAGTTTAGGGGAATTGCTGTTGAATTAACAGCTGACTTGAGTCTCTGTTTAGTATTAGCTTTCAATATGTATGATACTGATTAACATGGCTGATAAACTTATTTTGTATTTATTTTTAGTTTCACTCTGTCAATAGTGTCATGATTTTCTATTAAAGGTGGAAAACAACCAGAGGAAGTTTTGCATCATCACTTAAGAGTTTAGCTTGCTGTATGGCTTGGACTACATTCACGCACGTCTAGGTGAGAACAGTACAAAGACATTAAAAATATAAACAGTGATGTAATTTTTGTTTGATTGATGGCCTGTCTTATCTGCAACAGTCAGTCACCTCACTGAAAATAATTAAAGCTCGAAGACGTATCATGAGAAATATGTCAGTGCTTGCATGTTTTGTATGTGAGTTTCCCGCACTTTTTTTTTAAACTGCAAGCTATTACTAACGCGGAGGGACATTGGAATCGAGCAGCCAGGAGAGAATTCAAGATCAACGAATCTGTGGTTTGCAAGTGTAGAAAGCAGGAAGACAAGCTTTGCCAAGCCCAAAAGACAAAGCTGAGTTTCTGTGGAAACAAGGTGATGTGGCCCAAGTTGGGAGCAATTGACCAATGATCAAAGAACAGCTCGGAGAAGACGGGGCAATAACGCTTGCAAAATAAATGAAAATCAAACATTTTCAGGGAGATCGGCCTAGGTTAGATTAACCTTTACACAGCAGATGCTGCCCAAAGAAAGGTTTCGTGCCGAAGTCGAAGCCATTAAAAGGGCTGGATGGATGAAAAAAGACAAATGGACAGATATTCATGGATTTCAACTTACATCATACTCTTTAAAGTGCTGATCAGTTCATTCCTAGAGGTACAAAATCAAACACCGGTTGACAATATCTTTGGTAATGTTGACAGAAGGGTTGCTCAAAGCCTGGAGAAAACATAAAAAGTAATAAAAGACAGTGCCACACAACCAAACAAATGATTCACAAACATTGTGTCTCAGACAAAGCACACCCACGTTTACACAAAATATCTAATTCTAACACCCAACGTCCAAACAAAACTTTATTTTTCCCCATTCCTGCTATACCTCTTGTAGTCAACTTGGGAGCAGTCCACCAGTTGACTGCGTTGACTGGTTGAGCATTCCTGTGTTCAAATGTTTTTAAGATCGTGAAAATCCCAAAGAGAAATCATGATTAAATTTAGATTAATGGCCCGGCTTTAATCAACGGTGCGTTGAGATAAAACTACAGTTGTCTGTAGGGACACTCAAGTCATGGAAACAAACATTCTCCAACTATATAGACGTGAAAGTAACATAACCTGTTGCAGAAGTTGGAGGGGGGTTTACTATACTGTATATCAAATGCAGTAGAACATCATACCATATTTTCACAACAGTTAGGCGCACTTTAAAATCCCAAATATTCTCTAAAACAGGTGTGGCACCCTATGGTCGTGAAAATACAATACAATACAACTTTATATGGGAGCTGTAACAAAGCACTTTCCATATGGTACGGAAGTGTATACTTGATAAGTGCAATAGATACCTGTGGTCTTGACTTAATACAATCCCTTTTGCACAGAGAAAAGAAATTAATAAAGATCTATAATTATTTGGATGGTGATCATGTTTTTTGTTCCTCAAACTCACATGGTCATCCCTCTTTAATATGCATGTGCTAATGTCCTAGTCTTAGATTTGTTCAGAATTTTAAATACCATTCCATTCATTATCACAAAACATATAACCCATGTCAAAAGAATAATTTGTTACAGTGCTCTATTACATTGCTTAATTCCAAAATGTTTATTCAGCTTTTACCTATAGAGTAATTATCGATAACTTATGAAGCCTTTGCATTGACCTTAATAAGAGGAAAATAGTGAATAGCAAAAACCTAAATATCCTGGCACATGAAAATGCAGGAAAAATATCAGTTGATTTATCATATCTTAGTAGGTGGCCCCTACCCTCAAGGTAAGCAGAGAACAAAAGATGAAATATCAAATCAGATCAGAAAATATATAATCTACTGTAGCTAAAGAAAAAGGCAAGTTCATGTGTGAAGTGTTTAGTGTTGACTCTCTTTCAGCGTTCCATTCACAATCTGTATAAGTGGAACTCATCCAAAAGCATTTTCAAAAGTTTCAAAACCGAAATAAGTGAGGTTGGAAACATTTTTTACGGCATAGTTTCCATCACCATCACGCTTCTCATCCCTGCTACTATCGTTCGGAAAGGAGTGAATATGCAGAGTCAAGGACATTCATTCATTATCCGTACCTCACACGAGGGTCGCGGCTGTGCTGGAAGTAGAACTTAAAACCCATGTAGTACATCTGAACTTTCCTCAACTCTCTGAACAATATTAGCTCCCTTTGTTACTCGTGACTTAAAGTATGAGTGAACTTGTTAGGGTGGTTGAGGTGTGGAGGCCACCCGGCCCCTGTAGTGTATATTAAACTTAGTAAGTTAATAATTTATAACCAGTAAACACGTATGTTATAACACAAAACAATGTTCAACTGCTGGAATAACGTTATGTGAGGTGTTGGTCGTGAAACGTCTTTCCTGAGTGAAATCGTAGTTGAAGACGTCAATGGCGGACAGTCATCGGACTGTGCGCAGCACATCCATAAATGTGCTCTGGCAGGCGTGGACAGCGATTAAAACCAAAGAGGTCGCATTAATAAGCATTTATTATTTTTCCACATTGCTGAAATTACTGAAAAAATATCATTAAATTCAACAAATTTAATTTAATCTTTTTTTATTGAAACAGAAATTAATAAAACCACATTGATAAATAATTTAAATTTGATAACACCAACATAATATTATACCAAACTTCGCACAATCATATATCCATCCATCAATTATCTGTACCGCTTCTCCTCACAAGGGTTGCTGGCGGTGCTACCTTTGGGCAGTCGGCAGGGTGCACCCTGAACTGGTTTCCAGCCAATCGCAGGGCACATATAGATGAACAACCATCCGTGCTCACACTCATACCTAGGGGCAATTTTCAGGATTCAACCAACTCGGAGGAAACCCACGCAGGCACGGGGGAGAACATGCAAACTCAAGATCCCATGACCTCTGCACTGTAAGGCCATCGTGATAACCAGTCAACCACTGTCCCGTGGCACATATATATATATATATATATATATATACCGTATTTTCGCAGCCATAAGGGGCACTTTAAAGTCCTGAAACTCGTCCAAAAAAGCCAAGGGCGCCTTTTGAGGCGGAGCGCCCATTATGCGGACCAAGTGCACCGCTGGGCTGGCTGCGAACATTAACTGCCTGCACACTGCTTATACAGAGAGAAGGCGGGCGTGGCTAACGACAGCAGGCGGACGTGAGAGGGGAGATGGGCGTGAATGACAACGCAAAGGCACGCCCCCTGTGCAAAGCAGCCCCCAATGCCCCTATATGGGCAAACATGTCTGCTAGCTCTGTTGTTAGGGCTTTCGCAAAAGCCGGCATCATGAGGAGCCGCACGCAGCAGCGACACGGGGAATCTGACAATGACGCGAGGGAACCTGGCGTGTTTGTCGGAGAACTTGCCCAGCTGTTTATTTCTGATACAGAAGACGATTTTGATGGATTTGTGGATGATGACTGATTAATAATAATGTGAGTACGTTGTAAAATAGTTCAATAAAATACAACCAAACTCAGTTTTGCTCCTGTTGCCTTTTTAAAAACAGCTAGCCACGCTAGCCATGCTATCTTCTGTTTTAGTGTGCATGCATATAAACTAAGGTATTGTAAGGTAGGCTGGGAGGCGGAATTTTGCTGGGCCCACACTCTTATGCTATTCAGTTGATTTGGAGTGATAGTTTTAGTTTTGATGTAACACCGTGACCGCACATCGTTTGTTGATTAGTGACTTGCTCACACCGGCATTGTGTCGGCATCCCATCTGAGGGGCTGCGTGGCAACGAGACGGCGAGGCAGACTGATAATGACTCTCGTGTTTGGTGGAGAACGTGTCCAGCTGTTTATCTTGGATACAGAAGACAAGGACTTGGTGCATTTTTGGATGAGGACAACTTCAGCACGTTCTTAAAAGCTAAAATAAAGTGCCACTGAACTCCCGCTGCCATTTTAAAAACACGCTAGCGCGACTGAGCAGCCAGCGCGACTGCTCGGTTGCTCGGTTCTGTTTGCGCCCAATGATACGGTGCGTTCTATCTATGTATGAAATACAGAAATAGCACCCTCAACTGGTATTGCGCCCTTTGATACGGCGCGTCTTTTGGCCGTAAAAATACGGTATATATATATATATATATGCCGTAAAAATACGGTATATATATATATATATATATATATACATATATATATATATATATATATAGATATAAATATATTAGAGGTGTCGGAAAAACGTGTTATTAATGGGATTAATCCAACCCCCTTTTAACGCCGTCAATTTTTTAACGAGCGATCAAGACTCATCTTGGCCTAAAAAACAATGTAGTCCAATGACGTAGCGCTGCCGCTTGCGAGACCGGAAAAAAACATCAAGCATGCAAAATTTAGGACACGCCTGCATGAATGCGTTTTCTTTCCGGTTCCGGCGCCGCGCGAGTGGCTGCCTGTTTACAGCAGCGTGGCTCACTATTGAGCCTTTTTCGTGTGTTTTTTCCCTTTACCCTGTTTTATTTTATTTTTACCTCATCTCAGCAATGGACATACAACTTGCCGTGGTACTACTGCTGTTGGGGGCTGTTTTTTGCGCGAT
Source organism: Idiotropiscis lumnitzeri (assembly GCF_059441095.1). NCBI lineage: Eukaryota > Metazoa > Chordata > Actinopteri > Syngnathiformes > Syngnathidae > Idiotropiscis > Idiotropiscis lumnitzeri. The sequence goes on along the minus strand of NC_142402.1, from coordinate 1,591,735 downwards.
CGTGTCCGGAGACGAAACTCGGAGCTACGGATCGATCGTGTACTCAAGAGATCAGCTGTTAGCACTCCGTGCTAACCCCGCGTCGGCTCCCGGAGCGAGACCCGATATCCCCCGCGAGCTGAGGAGGAAGAGACGGGGATGTCGTGCGGGGGCTAAACGCCAGGCAAGGAGGAGACGATACAACCCCCCTCCTCCCGTCCGTTATTATGGGGAATGTTAGATCCCTCCCCAATAAAATGGACGAGCTAACAGCGCTAACTCGGCACGAGAGGATTGTCCGGGAGGTTAGCTTGCTGGTGTTCACGGAGTCGTGACTAACAGAGCTAACGCCGGACGCCGTCGTGGAATTGGACGGCTTCCAAATACTATGCGCGGACAGGACACTGGAGAGCGGTAAGAAGAAAGGGGAAGGGCTGGCTGTGTTTGTTAATGATAGATGGTGTAACCCTGGGCACATAACTGTTAAGGATCAACTTTGCAGTTGGGACATTGAGCTGATAGCTGTTAGTGTAGCACCTGGAATAGTACATTTTCTTTGAATGATGTTGCAATCAGATGATGACCTTTCTTATCTGGTCTATGTTGGGATGTGATATAGTGCTGTACAGTGGGGGGCAGTGTTGAGTGTTGTGACTGTTGGCGAAGTGCGAGAGAAGAAGAATCGCCGTGCTGTAGCGATGGTGAACTAATGTGAATATGACCTCTGTTAATAGTAATAAAAGTTAAAATACCCTACACCTAACTCTGTCCGGCCAATGGTGTAACAAATTGGAGGTTCCACCGAGATTCAAATGAATATTGCAAACTGACAGAGGACGTCTTCGACGACGGGAAAAGAAAACGGACGTGGGACGCGTGCTAGTACCGAGTTGGCTAAAGGGAGCTATCAAGGGGTAGCTGCAAAGAGAGCTCACGGTTGGCTAGTGCTACACGGCCTTGTTTTATTTTTCATTTTTTCCAAGTGTCGTCGATTATACTGCGACCCGCAAGATGTCTGAGCACCGAGAAGAATTTTTGATGAACATAGAAACTCAACTGCTTGGATTATCAGTGAAAGAACTACACAGAGTCTGTGAGTACTGTGAAATAACTGGGAGAGACTCGGAGGACATTAAGAACAAGACTCGTCGCGCATTAGTGAGGCACATCGTGAAGTTTTGTGAACGCAATGACTTTCTCAAGAGGGAGGACGAGGGCATGTCTGTGCTGTCGGAGCTGAACGACACGTTGCTCTTGCTGCGGGAGAATCGCGCGGAGGATGACGGCGCGGGAGCAGTGGGCGGCGTTCGCTCCTTCACCGGCCGCAGAGGAGAGAGAGGTGGATCGTCCGACTCGGCCAGCGCCCGATCGACGACTGGAGGTGGACCGCGCGCCACAGGTGCAGTCGAGGGAGACAACGCGGGACGAGAGTGCGCAAAGCAGAGGAAGGGACTCCACGAGCAACAGCTGCTGTATTTCCACCGGATTCAGAAAGGACTTCAGGATAAATGGTCACGTTGGTGAGACAACATCTAAAGACACTCTGAGTTTTAGCAGTTTGGAACACCAAATTGAAGGAGGTTTAAGGAAGGGTTATTCAGAAATTGAAGTCATCGAGGCTGTGGTGCGGGCGGTAAATCCCAGTTTAAAGCTTAGGAGTTATTTAGAGGGAAAGCAGGATCTTACTTTAGCCACTCTCAGGCAAATATTAAGAGCGCAATATGCAGAAAAAGATGCAACTGTTCTGTACCAACAACTAGCGAAAGCTGTACAGGACCCGGCTGAAACTGCTCTGGATTTTTTAGTTCGAGTGCTTGATTTGCGTCAAAAGGTGTTTGCATCTGAGCGTGCCCAATCTGGCCTCAAGTATAACAATGAGTTAGTTCAAAGCCAGTGTTTCCAATCCATCATAACAGGCTTGTCAAATGACAACATAAGAGCAGAAATGAGGATGTATTTACAGGGACGATATAGTAGTGATGAGGTGCTTTTAGAAAAAATGCAGATTGCGCAGCACAATGAAAATGAACGGGCCCAAAAAGTAAAAGAAAAAAAGAACACTCAGAGGGCAAGTCTGAGCACAATCGTGAGGGGTAGTGACGAAAGTAATCCGTTAGCAGATAAACCGTCAGATAAACAAAAGAAAGATAACTCACTTTTTGCAAAAATGGAGGAGAGTAACACTGCAATTAGGGAGCTCACAGGCCAAGTCGCATCTCTTGTGCAAACTGTACAGCGTGGTGGGCAGGCAGTTGATAAAGACCGAAACAAAGTGTCGGCTAACACTTTTAGGCGACTATCTAGGCAGTGTGTAGCATGTCAGCAAGAAAAAAAACACTGCACTCACTGTTTCAAGTGTGGTAGTGACACACATTGGGCAAGAGGGTGTAAGGTAGGGGGCATGAAAAAAACATTGGGAAACGAATAGCGGTTGTGACAGGGGGACGTGCCATAACCTCAGAGTATAAGTCCCAAGAAAATTCAGGCAAAAAACCCCTAACAGAACCCGTAAGAACATGTGTTGTGAAGAGAAAAACAAACAAACAGCCTACTCATAACACCGTAACTCCAAAGCCAAATACAAAATGCAAAGCTGAAAAATTTGTTGGCTCCTCCGACAAATGGACAAGACGCAAACGAGTTGCTCAGTTAATCGGAAGAAAATGTCTTGTCTGGTGCAAAATAAACAGTGTGAAGACACAAGCGCTGTGGGACACTGGCGCACAAGTGTCCATAATAAGTGATGCATGGAGATCCCAGAACATACCCACTGCCGAAATTCGTCCTATCAGTGAACTGCTAAGCAGTAAGGAGTTGCTGAATGTAAGGGCTGCGAATGGCTCTGAAATCCCATTTCAGGGCTGGGTACCAATTAGTTTCAGTCTGTGTGATCTGAAATTGAAAGAAACTATGTCAGACGAGCTACTTGTCCCAGTACTAGTGAGCAAAGACATCCTGCAGCGGCCAATAATAGGGTTTAATGCTATTGTGGAAGTGTTGGGAAACAAAGAGGATCAGGGTCAGTCGAGCAAAAACATTGGAATGCTCAGGAATTCACTAAGACTCGGGTCAGGAAAGGCAGAAGCTTTGCTAAACCTCATCCAGGGGGCTGCAAATGAGACTGTAACTTACTCTGTAAAGACTGGACGGACACCTGTTGTAGTCCCTAGGGGACAAATCAAGTGCATCACATGTCCTGTCCACACAGATCTGAAAGTGAAGACCGAAATGCTCTTTGAACCCGAGGAGGACCTATCATTGGATGAGGGACTTAAACTTGAATATCAGCTGATAACTGTTTCTTGTTCCTCACGTAAAATCAACATTTATGTGGAAAATGCCACGCAGCATGACATTGTAATGCCTTGTAAAACTGTGATAGGGAGCATACAGAGGGTGACAAACTGTTACCCAGTGCAGTCAGAGGGGCCGCAGATAAATTCTGTTGTTGCTGAAACTCCGCAGACGTCTCCAGACTCTCCCACCAACCTGTCTCGAGATGGTCCGTATTACCAACCATTTGATCCACCTGTCAATGTGGGCCACTTGACCTGTGAACAGCAAGCAGTGGTCAAACAAATGCTCAAAGAGGAATCGGAAGCATTTGGGAGAGACAAAGGTGATATCGGTTACATTCAAAATTTAAAAATGGACATTAAGCTGACTGATGACATCCCGGTAGCAAAAACATACAATGCTATACCTCGCCCGCTGTATGACGAAGTAAAAATCCACATCCAGGACTTGTTAAACAAAGGCTTTATACGGAAATCCTTCTCTCCGTATGCTGCTGCAGCCGTCTGTGTGAGAAAGAGAGACGGAAGCCTAAGACTTTGTATTGACTACAGAGGGCTCAACAAAAAGACAATTCCGGACAGACACCCCATACCACGCATACAGGAGATTCTGGATGGTCTTGGAGGGAATGCTTGGTTCAGCGTGCTGGACCAAGGAAAAGCTTATCACCAAGGGAGTGTCAGTGAAGACTCGAAGAAATTCACAGCTTTCAACACGCCGTGGGGACTATATGAATGGAATAGGATCCCATTTGGTCTCACAAATGCACCTTCGGCTTTTCAGCGCAGTATGGAGGAAAGTTTAAAAGGTCTCAGAGACAAAATATGTATTCCATACCTAGATGATGTCCTGGTCTATAGTAAAACATTTACGCAACATGTTGAGGATGTAAGATCTGTCTTAAAACAACAGAAAGCTTGGGGAATTAAACTCAGGCCAGACAAATGTGAACTTTTCAAAAATGAAGTCCGCTACGTGGGTAAAGTTATTTCAGCTGAAGGGTACAAGATGGACAATAAGGAAGTTGCAACTGTACAAGCACTCAAGTCAAAACCACCTTCAAATATCAAGGAGTTGCGCAAACTCCTGGGATTTTTGGGGTACTATCGGGGCTATGTGCAGGATTTTTCACGTCACGCAAAATGCTTGTATGACTTACTCTCCACAGATGTAACCCTGGTTCCGGAGTCAAGATCGAGGTCTCACTCAAAAAGGACAGGACAGCTTCCCTCACATCAGAAAATAGAGTGGAATAACACTCACCAGAAAGCCCTGATCTATTTGGTTGATGTGCTGACCAACCCACCTGTAATGGCTTACCCCAGGTTTGAGGATCCATTCGTTCTGCATATTGATGCTTCGGAACAAGGGTTGGGAGCAGCCTTGTATCAGAGACAGGATGACGTACTCAAGAGTTATTGGGTACGGCTCACGAACGTTAACACCAGCGGAAAAAAATTATCGTTTACATTCAGGGAAGCTGGAGTTTTTAGCGCTCAAATGGGCTGTCTCAGACAGGTTTAGGGACTACTTGTTCTATGCTCCCTCTGTAACAGTATACAGTGATAATAATCCTGTCACATATGTTTTGAGTACAGCTAAACTGAATGCAACAGGACATCGCTGGGTGTTGGAGCTGGCCGATTACAACATATCACTGAAGTATCGACCAGGTAAGGCAAACATTGATGCCGATATCCTGTCCCGTATGCCGATAGACATGGACTCCTATATGAGTGTACCGAGCAGTACTCCCCTGACACTTTGAGTGCACTATTCGGTGCAATTGTAATGCAGAAGCAACACGAAATAGACTGGATATCAGCTGTCACATGCAATCCACTGGTTCAGGAATTGGCGACAGATCAACGGCCAGATGTAAATATAACTCCAAAAGACCTATTGCAGGCACAGGCAAGAGACCCTGCCATATCCCGTGTCCTCCAGTTGAAGGCACTTGGTGAAAAGCCAAATAAGAGGGTCACAGATGTGGAAGCAGCAAAAACTAAACAATTGCTCCATGAATGGAATAGGCTCTACGTTACTCAAGAGGGCTTGTTGAAGCGCAAAACAGCAACCTGTACTCAAGTTGTCCTCCCAGAGGTGTACAGAGATCTGGTGTATAAATACCTTCATTGTGAAATGGGACACCTAGGGGTGGAGCGTGTACTTAATCTGGCAAGGCGTAGATTTTATTGGCCGGGGATGCAAAAAGATATTGAGTTTTTCATAACTCAAGTTTGCAAATGTAACATCCAGAAGAAACAGCATGTGCAAAGCAGAGCCCCAATGCATCACATACCTGCAACCGCTCCTTTTGAAATGATTTCGATAGACTATCTTCACCTTGAGAAAAGCAGGGGAGGGTATGAATACATTTTGGTGATAATTGACAACTTCACTAAATTCGCCCAGGCATATCCAAACCGTAACAAATCAGGCAAAATGGCAGCAGAAAAAATCTTTAATGATTTCTCTCTCAAATTTGATTTTCCTTCTAAAATACATCACGATCAAGGCAAAGAGTTTGAGAACAAGTTATTTAGACAATTACAAAAATACACTGGTACAGCAAACTCAAAGACAACACCCTATCATCCACAAGGGAATCTTGCTGAAAGGTTTAATCGCACCCTGTTGGCAATGCTGCGAACCTTGGATGAAGAGAAGAAGGCAAATTGGAGTGACTATCTAAACAAAATGGTACATGCATATAATTGCACAACTAGTGAAGCCACCGGATATTCTCCTTTCTTTTTGCTGTTTGGTCGAAACCCTCGTTTGCCAATTGACCTGATTTTTGGAATAAATGAGGAGGAAGGATGTAACTCACACCAAGAATATGTACAAAAATGGCAACAACAAATGAAAGAAGCATATGACATTGCATCAAAATCCATTAAAAAACTACAGAAAGAGGGAAAACCTACTATGACAGGAAAAGACCAAGTGCAGTGCTGTTCCCAGGTGACAGGGTTCTCGTGAGAAATATGTCAGAACGTGGAGGTCCAGGGAAGTTGCGCTCATATTGGGAGAATCGAATACACATTGTCGTCTCTCGGAAGGGGAAAGACAGTCCTGTCTATGAGGTGAAGCCTGAATGTGGCACAGGGAGAGCCAGAATCCTTCATCGTAACATGTTAATGCCATGCAATTCCTTACCACTCCAGGAATCAAACCAAGATACAGGAGGAAAACGAAACCTTGATCAGCAAGGGAATGGCATCACCAAATCATCTGATGAAGCTTCACTGAACGCAGAAAGCTCGGATGAGGAGGAAGGTTTCTGGCCTCAAAGTGCGAGGAACTATCATCAACATCACCAATCTGTGGAGCATAACATTGCCCCTCCCCTGACACTTGAGGCACAATCAGATTCAAAACTGAATGCCGAAGCAGAGGAGTTCAGAATGGATATTCCAGGTCAAATTGTTGGGGACAATGACTCTCATGAAATCTTCACAACTGGAAACGCCGGGCAAGACGACATACACGCCATCCTGCCTGAAGACCCACCGCAAATACATGTACCCGAGCCTACTGACACACAGCCACGTAGGTCACAGAGAGAAAGACGACTTAAAGAGACCTTTACATATGATTCGTTAGGCAAACCTACTTATCGTCCAGTGAGGCAACACACCAACTCTATGTATGTTAATACACTGGCACCGATCTATGGGCAATGTAGTGTACCTTGGCTATCCCCACAGCTGTCTGGTTTGCACAGGGATTATAGTAATCCTAACTTTGTTCCTGTAGAATATTATTGAAAAACTACCCCATCAATATAGATGTGAAAACAGAATGGTTAGTATTCAGCAGTTATGACATGGAACAACAGTTAGAACTGAAATTTGAAAAAAATGTAAGATGATGTCACGTGCGATATATTGATTACAATGTCATTATTACGTTTATATCGCTAGACTAGTACAAGTAAGGTTCACTCGTGGCTTTGAAATAATGTAAATGGTATTGGTCCAACAAAGTTATACATTTTCAACGAGATCTCACAATGGGTGGGGGAATTTAAAGTGAAATGACTGGAATTATTATTTGTGTCACAGCATTAATTGAGGACTGTTCTGCTATTTCAAACTGTTCATAAATTGACTATTAATGTCTAGACACTATAGTGTTTGCAGGTAAAGGGATTTCTAATTCTAATTCTAATTCTATCTGGTCTATGTTGGGATGTGATATAGTGCTGTACAGTGGGGGGCAGTGTTGAGTGTTTTGTTTTGAAAGGACTGTTGGCGTAGTGCGAGAGAAGAAGAATCGCCGTGCTGTAGCGATGGTGAACTAATGTGAATATGACCTCTGTTAATAGTAATAAAAGTTAAAATACCCTACACCTAACTCTGTCCGGCCAATGGTGTAACATTAGCATGCGTCCGTTCTATTTACCGCGAGAGTTCAGTCATGTGATCGCGGTGGCGGCGTACGTGCCACCCTCTGCAAACAGTGAGACAGCCTGTGACGTACTGACTGCAGCTGTGAGCAGGCTACAAACACAGCACCCAAATGCCCTGCTCCTTATCTCTGGTGACTTCAATCATGCTTCTCCTTCCTCCTGTCTGCCTTCATTCACACATTATGTAACCTGCCACACCAGAGACAATAAAATATTGGACCTTTTCTATGCCAACACCAAGGAGGCGTACACATCACTGACCCTCCCCCCGCTGGGCAAAGCTGACCACAACTTGGTTGCTCTCCTGCCTGTGTACAAACCTCTGGTCCGCAGGCAGCCAGCTGTGACATGCACAGTTGAGCGATGGTCCGGAGAAGCCGAGGAGGCCTTAAAGGACTGTTTCAACACAACTGTGTGGGAGGTATTCAGCGAAGCTCACGGTGAGGACATTAATGGTCTAACAGACACAATTACAGACTATATTAACTTCTGCATGGAGAACACCATTCCCACCAGGACTGTAAGATGTTTCTCCAACAACAAACCCTGGATCACACCGGACATTAAAGCTCTCCTGAAGGAGAAAAAGAGGGCTTTTGTGTCAGGCGACAAGGACGAGCTGAAGAGAGTGCAGCGTCAGCTGAGAAGGAGGATCCGAGAGGGGAAAAAGTCCTACAGGATGCGGATGGAGGAACAACTGCAGCGGAACAATGCCAGGGATGTCTGGAGGGGCCTGAAGACCATCTCAGGCCACGGACAACCAGGTAAGACCCAGAAGGGGGGGGGGGCTTCAGTGGGCAAATGAGTTGAACCTATTTGTCAATAGGTTTGATCAAATGCCTGACCCCGCTCAGGCTCCCCTGCTGCAGCCCCCACCAAACCCTCCTGCCACTGCGAACGAGACCCTCTCTCCCCTCTCTCTCTCCACAGGCTCCAGTTCCCAGCCTCATCAGACAACCACCACTTCCTCCTGCTCAGCCTTGTTCCTCACAACATCTCAGGTGAAGAACCAGCCGAGGAAGATGAAGGCGAGGAAGGCAGCAGGCCCAGATGGGATTAGCTCCCAGCTCCTCAAATCCTGCGCAGACCAGCTGTGTGGAATCGTCCAGCACATGTTCAACCTGAGCCTGAAGCTGGGCAGAGTCCCCCAGCTGTGGAAAACATCCTGCCTGGTTCCGGTTCCAAAGACACCACATCCGAAGGAGCTCAACAACTTCAGACCAGTGGCGCTGACGTCTCATCTGATGAAGACCCTGGAGAGACTGGTCCTCGTCCATCTGCGCCCCCTGGTTAGCTCCTCAATGGACCCACTCCAGTTCGCATACCAGCCTGGCATCAGTGTGGATGATGCCATCATCTACCTGCTCCACACTTCACTCTCCCACCTGGAGAAGGCGGGGGGCACGGTGAGGATCATGTTCTTTGATTTCTCAAGTGCTTTCAACACCATCCAGCCCGCCTTATTGGGAGACAAGCTGGAGCAGGCGGGAGTGGCCCACCACCTCATCACATGGATCCACGACTACCTCACAAACCGGCCACAGTACGTGAGGACACAGGACTGTGTGTCTGACGTGCTCCTTTGAAGCACGGGAGCGCCGCAGGGAACTGTTCTGGCTCCCTTCCTGTTCACCCTCTACACATCGGACTACAAATACAATTCCACAACCTGTCACCTGCAGAAGTTCTCTGATGACTCTGCGATTGTCGGCCTCATCACTGACGGAGACGATCGGGAGTACAGAGGGGTTACGCAGGGGTTCGTGGACTGGTGTCAGCAGAACCGCCTCCAAATCAACGCTGGGAAATCCAAAGAGCTGGTGGTGGATTTCCGCAAGCGTCTGTACTCTCCACCTGCACCAGTGAATATCCAGGGAACAGACGTTGAGAGGGTCTCAACTTACAAGTACATGGGTGTTCATCTGAACAATAAACTGGACTGGAGCGACAACACAGACGCTCTCTATAGGAATGGTCAGAGCAGACTCTTCCTACTAAGGAGGCTGAGGTCCTTTGGCGTTCGGGGAACACTCCTCAGGAACTTCTATGACTCTGTGGTTTCATCAGTCATCTTCTATGGAGTGGTCTCTTGGGCAGGAGGCATCTCGGGCCGGGACAAAAAGAGACTGGACAAACTAGTGAGGAGGGCCAGCTCTGTCCTGGGCTGCTCCCTGGACTCTGTGGACTCAGTGGGGGGCAGGAAGATGACGGCAAAACTGTCATCATTGCTGGACAACCCAGCCCACCCACTCAATGACATTCTGAGAACACTCCACAGCTCCTTCAGTGATAGACTTTTACACCCTCGCTGTACCAAAGAGAGATTTCGCCGCTCCTTCCTCCCGACTGCTGTCAGACTTTTTAACAAGAACATTGGGTCAGGCCTACAAACGGGAGGGCATTAGTGCAATTGTGCAGTCCTAGGATGCAATATACACTACTACTGTACTTTCAGCCAATGGTGTACTTAAATCTTGACCAATGATGTATTTTGTTTACCATTACAGTATTCTTATAACAGTACTTCTATCACTGCAGTATTTCTACCATTGCAGGACGTTCACCATTACAGTACTTTTATCATTGCAGTATTTCCTATCATTGCGGTACTTTTACCATTACAGTACTTTTATCATTGCAGTATTTTTCTATCGTTGCAGTACTTTTACTATTACAGTACTCTTACCATTGCAGTATATTTTATCATTGCAGTACTTTTTACCATTACAGTACTTTTATCATTGCAGTATTTTCTATCATTGCAGTACTTTTCTATCATTTCAGTACTCTTACCATTACAGTACTTTTATCATTGCAATATTTTTATCATTGCAGTATTTTCAATCATTCAGTACTTCTTTCAGGCATTAGGAGTGTTTCCTTACACTTAGATACGTTTATACTGTGTATATTTGCATGCTTTTTATGAATGTCTGCTGCTAATGTCATACATTAACGGCTACATTACGCGGCCGACTGTGTGATGTATATCTTTCCTGCTGTAACACCTCAAATTTCCCCATTGTGGGACATCTTTATCTTTATCTACCACAATTGCTGCCTATGTTTTCACCGGGTGTTTTATGCCTGGTGTAACAAGTGTCGTTGAGACAGGTTTTATTATAGTTCTTACAAAAGATGGGGTTTGTAGGGTAACTTCTACAGGTTGTGTCTGCACAAACATGACAATGCCTGGACATATAAAGGGCATTCTGATTCTGATTGTGACATTGATGTTCACTATTACAGTACTTTTACCATTGCAGTATATTTTATCATTGCAGTATTTTCTGTCATGCAGTGGTTTTTATCATTACAGTGTTTCCCCCTCTGTATAATGGACAGGCATTAGGAGTGTTTCCTTACACTTAGATACGTTTATACTGTGTATATTTGCATGCTTTTTATGAATGTCTGCTGCTAATGTTACACATTAACGGCTACATTACGCCTGTGTGATCTATATCTTTGCTGCTGTAACACCTCAAATTTCCCCATTGTGGGAATAATAAAGGACATCTTTATCTTTATCTTTATGGGCTTGCTGTACTGAACTTCCATCGCAGCACATCCAGTTTAAAATACCATTTGATGGCCAAGCACACTGCTGATGCCAATTCTCCAGCCCCTTGTCAAACCCAGGCATCCATGGAGAATTTGCGACAGAAACCGACGGACGGATCAACTAAAAAGAGACTCACCGAAGCCATAGCTAATTGGGTGGCCACTGCGTGTTAGCATTGTGGAGGACAAAGGACTGACTGAAATACTTAGCATTCTGTGCACTTAAAATTGTCTTCGAGATACACCATTGCAACCCGCATTCATGACTTGCAGGAAGCGGAGAAGGCGGAAGCAGTCGCGCTCACCGCGGTGATTACTGGACTCCCTCGGCGTGGAGCCTATTATTTTGACCCATTTCATCTGCTCTTTGTCAGCATTTTATAGTTCTTATATTACTCCAATTTGATCCCTTAGAAAGGCTGTTGAGATGCTATTTTGTGTGACTCTGTGTGAGACGAATTTAATGCTTTGTTTTTTCAATTAAAAAAAGTATTTGCATAAAAACAAAAAAATCAATTCTCATATATTAAATGTATTACAATTCAGTAAAATATTGGGACAAAAAAATGGGAGGGATTTTTTTTACAATGAATAAAATGTGCGATTAACTACGAGTTAACGAGTTAATCAAATAAATATTTTAATCGCTAGACAGCACTAATACATATATATATATATATATATATATATATATATATATATATATATATATATATATATATATATATATATATATAATTAATCACAAAAAATTCCATGATTAATTGTGGATTAATCACATTTTCAACTATTTTTTTGCAACGCTTGGAACAGATATATACTTGAATAATATCTTGGAATTGATGCAAAATCACAAAATATGAAGTACATTTACAATCAGAATCAGAATCATTAAAAGACTGTTGTAATAGCTTTCTTTGATTCTTGAATACAATCTAAATGGAGACACCTTTACAGGCATTTTTCTTCGAAACATTTCTCAAAACTGCCCACAACCGCCACACTCCAGCATTGTTGGCTTGCAAGGCCCAGTTTTGTTCTGAAACCTGCTAAAGATGTACAGCTAATATGGCGCAATATTTGCTTAGTATGCAAATTATTTTTGAAGTAAATCAAACTGAGTTAATTGAGTTAAAATATGTAACTGAGTTAAAAATGTTGGATTAATCACCCGCGTTAACGCTTTAATTTTGACAGCCCTAATATATATATATATATATATATATATTGCAAATAGCTTTTATAAATTGAATGTAATTAATGTTCAAACTAATTAATGTTTTTTTTAGTTTTTTTTTTTTTTAATAATCTATCATTTTGAATCTGAGAGCTGCAACAATGACTTAAAACATGTTGAGTATAAAGCATTTCATTCATCCTTTGTGCAGGGAATTTTTGCAGTTGGAAGTTTCCAGCCCGGGCAAGAGAAGTCAAAAAGGCAACCACTTCTCTTCACATTAAAGAAGCCTCCCTCCTCTTCTTTCCACAGCGTTTGCGAATCAGATGTGAACAACAGCCGCGAAGGTAAAGAAACTTGTCTTTTGTGCCTGTATATATGACACAGATCACCCCAATCATCAACACATGGAACAGTTCGTTCAGTTTATCTAATTTCTGACAAGTTTCAAAGTAGGAACTGAATCCAATTGCACAATGCTCAGACAAGATATGTATATATATGAGAGATATTTGAATGTGGTTTTATTAAAAATGTGATGGGAGTCCCGCCGGTTGTGACGTCATCATCATCCGCGTGACATTTCAGAGTGACGTCCTCACCATGCAACAATTTCAGGTGACATCACCATCGTGTGACAATTTCCGGTGATGTCATCGTCGCGCTGCAATTTCAGGGGTGTGTCGCCAATATCCGGGTTATCAACTTTAAAAAATGGCTCGTTTTGCCTGAAGTAAAACAAAATCATAAGAAAGATTCATCCTGTGGCTGAATTTCTTAAGAAAAGATTTAAATTTGAGGTATGGAGCTGTTTTTTCTGCCATAACAATGATGAAACTTTGGATCATTTGTTTTTCCTTTATCCTATTTCTCAATGCTTTTGGACTGATTTGGAAAATTGACTGTTATTGAAAATTAATAACATTCCAAAATTTAATTATTTTCTCCATGTATGATGTAGAATTTTCTGTTTCTGAATTGATGAACATGATGTTGTTGTTGGGGAAATATCGCATACACTGTGCCAAATGGAGAAATAGTCAGCCCTCCTTCCCAGCATTTATCAGAATCAGAATCAGAAATCCCTTTGTCATTGTACTCAAGTGTGCAACGAGATTAGAGAGCTCCCCTCTCCAGTGCAATACAACAATAATTCAGATGAATATATAAATTAGATAAATAAGAGAAGAGTTAGTGCAATGGAAAATAATACTGAATAGGATATATAAAAAGGTAGGGGTGGTCGTGTGTGTGTGTGAGAGTTTAGAATGGAGATGGCTCTCGGAAAGAAACTGTTTCTCAGTCTATTGGTCCTCAATTTGATTCACCTGTAGCGCGTGCCAGTGGGCATCAGGTCGAACAGGTGTGAGTTTGGGTGGGTATTGTCTTTGACGATATTGAGAGCCCTGCTGAGGCACCGGGCGGTGTAGATGTCCGACAGTAAGGAGAGAGGGCAGCCAATAATCCTTTGCGCTGTTTTGACCGTCCTCTGGAGCGTCACTCTGTCCGCCCCAGTGGAGCCGCTCTACCAGGTGGAGACACAGTACGTCAGCAGGCTCTCGATGGACGAGTGGTAGAAGGCCAGCAGCAGCTTCCTGTCCAGGTTGAATTTCCTGAGGACTCTCAGGAAGTGCAGACGCTGGTGGACCTTCTTTACCACTGCTGTGGTGTTGTGTGTCCAAGAAAGGTCATCGGAGATCTGTACTCCCAGGAACTTGAACGTGTGGACCCTCTCCACACACACGCCTTCGATGCAAAGGGGGGGCGGCACCGTCTTGTTCCTCCTGAAGTCGATGACGATCTCCTTTGTTTTTGCAATGTTGAGTTGCAGTCTGTTGTCCTCGCACCAAGCCGTCAGTCTCTTGACCTCCTCTCTGTAGGCTGTCTCGTCACCTTCCGAGATCAGACCGACCACTGTCGTGTCGTCAGCAAACTTGACGATGGTGTTGTTACCGTGGGCCGGGCTGCAGTCGTAGGTGTAGAGGCTGTATAGGAGAGGGCTCAGCACGCATCCTTGAAGGGAACCGGTGCTCAGCGTACGGGTGGAGGACGTGTAGGGGCCGAGCAACACAGTCTGGGGTCTGTTGGTCAGAAAGTCCTTAATCCAGATGCGTGTGAGGGCAGGGAGGCTGAGAATGTCCAGTTTGGCGACGAGGATGTCCGGGATGATTGTGTTGAATGCCGAGCTGTAGTCCACAAAGAGCATCCTTGCATAGCTCTGCTGTTGCAGAGCAGTGTCGATGGCGTCCTCAGTGGATCTGTTAGCCCGGTATGCAAACTGGTAGGGGTCCAGAGTGGGAGGAAGGCAGTCCCTGATGTGCTGGAGAGAACCAGCCTCTCGAAGCACTTCATGATGACTGGCGTGAGAGCAACAGGACGGTAGTCATTCAGGAGGACTGTGGGTGACTTTTTGGGGACAGGAATAATGGTGGAAGTTTTCAAGCAGGAGGGGATGACTGCTTGAGCCAGGGAGCGGTTGAAGACCCTGCAGAAAACATGTGTCAGTTGGTGGGCACATGCTCTGAGGACCTTGCCTGGTATTCCGTCGGGTCCAGTAGCTTTCCTGGGGATGGCGGCGCCCTGTTCGGCGGCGGCTACATCGGCTCGCAACAGTTTTGGACATCTTGGTCAAAATGCTCAGTCTTCGACTCAGTTTTTGATGGCGGACACAGTCAACTCAAACCGCAGATTAGCATATGATCGCAGGTTTTTGCAGGATATGCGATCATCCAGAAATCAAGTGCCCGTTGCTACGACCACTCTGGAGTGGTTACATAGCCTCGGAGTGCTACGCCGACAAGACCCAGCGGCCTACGGAGCAGCGGAGCAGAGAGGCAAGCGTAGGCGATGTGACCGGAGGAGGAAGCGGGGTTGTCGGGCTGGCCTAACAGCTAGGCTAAAGGCTAAACCCTTCAGAACGCCTCTCCCATCCATTTTTCTCTCCAACGTTCGCTCTCTGGACAATAAACTGGACCATCTACAACTGGAGCTAACATCGAACCGCGAGATGACGAACTGCTGCGCTATAATTCTGACGGAGACATGGTTAAACTCATCAATCCCGGCTGACGCTGTTAGCATTGGGGGGCTAACTGCATTCCGTGCTGACAGGAGCGGCGAACTCACCGGTAAGAACAGAGGAGGCGGACTATGCATTTATACCAATAACAACTGGTGTAAAAATGCTAGGATAATCTCGAATCACTGCTCACGGGACATTGAGCTTTTGACGGTGATCTGCAGACCCTTCTACCTCCCCAGGGAGTTTACCGCTACTATCGTTACTGCTGTGTACGTGCCCCCCAGCGCTAATACAAAGGAGGCAATGGACGTTCTCTACCGAACTGTGAGTGAACTGCAGCATGCTTACACTGGAGGCATTTTCATTGTTGCTGGAGACTTTAACCAGGCCAACATGAAAACAGTTCTCCCGCATTTCTACCAGCATGTGGACTTTGCTACAAGAGGAAGGAACACATTGGACTTGGCCTACACAAATATCAAAGGAGCATACAGAGCAGCCCCCCGCCCCCACCTTGGCTCATCAGACCACCTTTCTGTTATGCTAATTCCTGCATACAAGCCCCTGCTGACCAGAGAAAAACCTACAGTGAAGCAGGTGAGGGTGTGGACTGAGGGGGCAATGGAGGCACTACAGGACTGCTTTGAATGCACAGACTGGGACATGTTTAAATCGGCTGCCACCTACAACAACAAAATAAACATAGATGAGTATGCCATGTCTGTGTCAGCCTACATCAGTAAATGCGCAGAGGACGTCAGCAACACCAAAACCATCTGCAGCCGTGCCAATCAGAAGCCCTGGATGACTGCTGAGATACGCAAATTGCTAAAGGCACGGAACCTTGCCTTTAAATCTGGTGATGAGGAGGCACTGAGATCAGCGAGGGCCAACCTGAACCGTGCTATCAGACTAGCAAAGCGATCTCACAGTCAAAAAATCCAGGACCTTTTCCTCAGCACAACCAACACCAGGGATATGTGGAAAGGCATTCAGGCCATCACCAGCTACAAGCCAACCACCCCCCCAGTGGGGGACACTGGCATGGACTTCCTGAATGACCTCAACAACTTCTTTGGGAGGTTTGAGGCACAAAATGGCACCCCTGCAGTGAAAGCGGTTCCACATCAGGACGAAAGAGCACTCCTCCTGGACTCAACTGACGTGAGGAAGACCCTGAAAAGGGTCAACACACGGAAGGCCCCAGGCCCTGACAACATTCCAGGGCGGGTCCTTAGGGAGTGCGCCGATCAGCTGGCTTGTGTCCTAACAGACATTTTCAACACCTCGCTAGACCAAGCCACGGTACCATCATGTTTCAAGATTGCCACCATCATCCCAGTGCCAAAGAAACGCCAGATCTCATCATTGAACGACTACCGGCCCGTTGCACTGACTCCTGCCATAATGAAGTGCTTTGAGAGGCTGGTTAAGGAGCACATCACCTCCAGTCTCCCCTCCTCACTTGACCCCTTTCAGTTTGCCTACCGGACAAACCGCTCCACCGGGGATGCCATCTCCTCTGCTCTTCACCTGAGCCTGACACACCTAGAGGAGAAGAACACCCACGTGCGGATGCTGTTCCTGGACTTCAGTTCAGCATTCAACACCATCATCCCACAACTCCTGGTAGACAAACTGAGACTTCTGGGCTTCAACACCCCCCTGCGGAACTGGCTGCTGGACTTCCTCACTGACAGACCCCAGTCAGTGCGGCTTGGTCAGAACACCTCCAATGTCATCACCCTCAGCACGGGCTCCCCCCAAGGTTGTGTCCTGAGCCCCCTGCTGTTCACCCTGATGACACACGACTGCGTCCCTAGGTCAGCCACAAACCACATCGTGAAGTTTGCGGACGACACAACAGTGGTGGGCCTCATCAGGGACGACAACGACCTGGCCTACAGAGAGGAGGTGGAGCAGTTGGTGGGCTGGTGCAGAGTCAACAGCCTGGTCCTGAATGTTGACAAAACTAAAGAGATCATTGTCGACTTCAGGAAAAACCAGTCCAACCATGCCCCACTTCTCATCAACAACAAGGCTGTGGAGGTGGTCAGCAGCACCAAGTTCCTAGGGGTGCACATCACAGACAAACTCACCTGGTCTGTGAACACTGCATCACTGGTGAAGAGGGCACAGCAGCGCCTGTACTTCCTGCGGAGGATGAGGAGAGCCCACCTGCCCCCACCCACCCTCATCACATTCTACAGAAGCACCATAGAGAGCATCCTGACTAACTGTATCTCTGTGTGGTGTGGAGGCTGCAGTGCCTCCGACTGGATTAGTGTGAGGAGGGTGGTGAGGACAGCAGAGAAAATCATCGGGACTTCTCTCCCCTCCATTCAGGACATTGGCCAGAAGCGCTGCCTATCCCGAGCCAAAAACATCATTAGGGACCCCTCTCACCCCCATCATGGACTGTTCACTCTGCTAGCCTCTGGGAAGAGGTACTGCAGTGTGCGGTGCAGGACCACCAGGTTCTGCAACAGCTTTGTCCCCCTAGCCATTAGACTGTTAAACGGTCAATCACACATATAGTAAGCCTACCCAGCTGTTACCCCCCCACTTGCGTGTTTGCACTCTACAAACTTTCTATTTTTTTGCACTGTTGTACATAAAATCCCTTTTCTAGATTCCTACTCAATACGACATATTTATATCGGTATATTTAAGGAAACTGTGCGGGTCAGATGTATCGACATTTCGTTCTGTATACATGTGTACAAGAATGACAATAAAGTATATCTGAATCTGAATCTGAATTAATAGCCAGGAGCACGCGCCTCACATTGTGTTCCTCTCCGGTGAGTGGGGGGGAGTTGAGGCATGAAGTGCGGGGGTGTGACGGTTGGGGCGAGTCAAAGCGAGCGAAGAAGCAGTTAAGCTCCTCTGCCAGCGATGCACTCGGGTCTACAGAGGTCGTGCTGCTGCCTCGGAAGTTGGTGATGCTCAGTAGACTCTGCCACACCTCCCGTGGTCTGTTGCTGGCAAGGTGGGACTCCAGCCTCCTCTTGTAGTTTCCCTTGGCTAGCTTGATGCCTTTGCTCAGGTCAGCACGAGCCACCCTGTACTGGGCTTTGTCGCCTGACCTGAAGGCAGCGTCACGGGCCTTTAGGAGAGAGCGTACCTGGCTGAACATCTAGGGCTTCGCATTTGGGAAGGTCCGTATGGTCCTGTTTAGGGACACAGTTTCCATGCAGAACTTGATGTAGTCCAGTACACAATGCGTGTAAACATCAAGGTCCTGATGATCAGAGGTCCCAGTTGGTGTCTTGAAAGCAGTCCTGTAATTCACTCATGGCGTCATCACGCCAGGTTTTCACAGTCTTTGTGGTGGGCCTGAATCTGCGCCTGAGAGGGGTGTACGCAGGTGCGAGCTGCAAGGACAGGTGGTCTGACTGGCCGAGGGGGGCGATTGGGAGGGCCCTGTATGCGTGCTTGATGTTCAAGTACACATGGTCGAGAGTGTTGTCTCCCCTCGTTGGGCACTTGACATGCCGGTGGAACTCTGGGAGTACAATTGGCCTTATTAAAGTCCCCCGCTACTATGTGAACGCCATCAGGGTGGGCCCGCTGATGTTTATTGATGACGCACGCGAGTAGCGAGACCGCCGTGCTAGTGTTAGCGTCGGGAGGGATGTAAACAGCTGTGACGATCACTACCGTTAGCTCCCTTGGGAGAAAATAAGGCCGGCATTTAACGGACATGTACTCGATGTCGGGGGAAGAGTGCTTCTGAACGATCGTGCTATCGCCGCACATGTTCTCATGCACGTAAACACAGAGCCCCCGCCCCTGCTCTTACCGGTGTCCCTCGTCCGATCCGCGCGATGAAGCGAGCGCCCAGCCAGCTGGATGTTAGCGTCGGGGATGTTGGCGTGCAGCCAGGATTCCTTGATGACCATCACACTGCTGTCTTGCACATAGCGGTTTCCCAGGATTTGTAATCCCAGATCGTCGATTTTATGGACCACGGATCTGGCGTTGGTGAGGTAGACTCGGCAGTGGTTGCCTGTGGGGCTGCCGTCGCAGCCGTAGCAAGACACCGGACCTGCAGCCCCGCTTCTGCTTTGTCTCTCTCCGTCGCCTGCGCCGCCTCCCGGTCCCGATGACAACCCACGGTGAGCCGGGCGGCCTCGCCAGTTCATCAGGAATTTTGCGATCATAGCAAAATTTCTCTGTGATGGTTATTTCGCATCGACATCCAATGTCCACGATGTCCTGGCGGGTATATCGATGCTGTGCCTCAGTTGGTGCCAATAAGACCAAGCAAACACAAATAAAAAGCAATAAGGAGCACTGGGAGGGAGAGCCGTTAGCCGCCATCTTGGAAAAAGAAAAAATTGACTGATTGATTGACTTTAAAAGGTTGAATTGTATTCATTAATTATGCTCCCTTCTTTCCTTTGGGATAGAAATGCTGAATTTTTTATGGGGGGTTGTTTTTTCACTTATGAATCCCCTTTTTTGTTTTTGTTTAATTTCTCTATTTTGGTTGACATGCTGTTACTAAGTTATCGTCATTCCCGATCCCGCCCTAATCACGCCCGTCTTCCAGATGGAGTCCGTTTCAGGCGCCAATTTCCGGGTTAACGGCACTTCCGGCCTCTAGCTATATTTGGACATCCGGGCGATGATGTCACCCCCCACACCCCTCTGTAAAGAAGCAAGCCTAAACCTGTTCCTTCCAAACATGCCCGGTCATGTCTGGGTTGTCGTCACCCTTCCTCTGCCCATATTTCGGCATCCGTGCTGAGACCAGGCGACATCACCCCCACCCCTGAAAAGGAGCAAGCCTCAACCTGTCCTCCTCGACACAAGTTTCATTCTCCCCACCTCTGACACCCAAACCCCTGAGCCTCCCCCAAGTCTCAATTCAGTTTAAGAAAAGCCCAAATCAAGCTCCAAATTTTCTAGCTGAAGAGCCAGACCTCGACCTGAGAACACCTCAACAAAATGAAGACGATCAGATCAAGACACACCAACACCCTGAACGCCACACCGAGAAGGGTAACACCAATCAGGGCAACTAACTGCATCAATAACAACATTAAAGATGAAGGACCTTACGATCAAACAACTGAAATCTCCACAGGTAATCGATCGACGCGATGACACAGATATATATCTATAAAATGTAACTTTATACTAAATGATTATATTTCTATAGAATGTGTGTTTCTATGTATCAATAGATAGATAGATAGATAGATATGTACATTAACACAAAACATAAACAATATTTCTAAATTCACATATATATATATATATATATATATATTATATATATATATATTTATATATATATATTTATTTTATATATATATTTATTTATTTATAAAACATAATTGAAAAAAAGGATCTTTCTATTGCAGATAGCGGAGTGGAGGAACCTACAAACGTCCATGATCTGACTACGGTTACAAACGATGTCACTGCAGAGACCCCTCCAACTACCCCCTCAAACCGTGTTGAGCCAATATACTCAGTATGGTATGGGAGAATCCAGGGTGCCGCGATAACCCCACCAGCATCATATGAAGCTTCATACGATGATGACGAACCCACATATGGAGGGTGGGTCCGCCCTGACACCCCGAGAACACCGCTGACCCTCTGTGAGATGTCGATCCACAATACACAACCCCTTGAGCACATACAAACACAACATCAACACGATGAATTAACAAATGAACCAACCACATCAAATGAACCCGAGCACATGCAAATGCAACAATACGATGAATTAACAAATTAACCAACTGCACCAGATGAACCCGACCGAGCACATGCAAACCCAACATCAACACGATGAATTAACCACCCAATCATCAGAGGATTCAGATATACAAAGCGGAAGACATCAGGTAATCATACGCAACTGTTTCAATAATACAGAACTCAGGGTCTCCCTGAACATACCTCCCTCTGATGATAACTTTAATTATGCAACATTATACACAGATATCAAGAGTTTAATAAATGAGCAGCTCGATGTAGCAATGTCGAACATATCTCCTGGGGATATGATTCAATCAGTGGTGGTAGGGGAAAATGTAAACCAACATTAAGCATTTCGCATGACAGATGACCCCAATGTGACTGCAAACGCGGTTCAAAATCTGCTCGATCAACTAGTACAAAAAACGCAGAAATCTGGTTTGATGGACAACTCGAGTTTGTCATCCAAATTGTAAATCAGGGGTCTTCAATCCTGTTCCTCGACACACACCTGAGCGATCGTAATCTAGCTTCTACAGACCTTGCTGATTATCTAATCATTTGAATCAGCTGTGTGGCAGCAGGGAGAGATGGAAAACCTGCAGGACACCGGCCCTCGAGGAACAGGATTGAGGACCCCTGTTGCAAATGATAAACGAGGAGGGGTTGGGCAAAAACGCAGACTAGAGGATCTTCTGGATCATGAAATCATTTGTACATACCTGTCGATCTGCTGAATACTAAACTGTGTTTTGCTACCTCGCTAGCCTTTTTAATGGATAATTCCTTGACAGTACAAGCAGCCTTTCAACAAGCACTTGAGTATCAAAAAGCAGTGGGTTTGGATGAAATGACCCCAGTCGGGTTTAATGATATTCATAAATTCGAGACACTTTTGAGATATAAAACTGTGGTTCTATACAGAAAAGAAGGAGAACATGGTCCGTTCCTTCATTTCGAGACAGATTACCCTAAATCCCCATCCTCCTTGGTGTTGTTTTTACAGAAACAACACTTCTGTGGTGTGAAAAACCCAGAGGTTTTGCTAGGTTGTAGTTATTTTTGTTATTGTTATAAAGGACATAACAATAACAATCAACATCAATGTCACAATCAGAATCAGAATGCCCTTTATATGTCCAGGCATTGTCATGTTTGTGCAGACACAACCTGTAGAAGTTACCCTACAAACCCCATCTTTTGTAAGAACTATAATAAAACCTGTCTCAACGACACTTGTTACACCAGGCATAAAACACCCGGTGAAAACATAGGCAGCAATTGTGGTAGATAAAGATAAAGATGTCCCACAATGGGGAAATTTGAGGTGTTACAGCAGGAAAGATATACATCACACAGTCGGCCGCGTAATGTAGCCGTTAATGTATGACATTAGCAGCAGACATTCATAAAAAGCATGCAAATATACACAGTATAAACTTATCTAAGTGTAAGGAAACACTCCTAATGCCTGAAAGAAGTACTGAATGATTGAAAATACTGCAATGATAAAAATATTGCAATGATAAAAGTACTGTAATGGTAAGAGTACTGAAATGATAGAAAAGTACTGCAATGATAGAAAATACTGCAATGATAAAAGTACTGTAATGGTAAAAAGTACTGCAATGATAAAATATACTGCAATGGTAAGAGTACTGTAATAGTAAAAGTACTGCAACGATAGAAAAATACTGCAATGATAAAAGTACTGTAATGGTAAAAGTACCGCAATGATAGGAAATACTGCAATGATAAAAGTACTGTAATGGTGAACGTCCTGCAATGGTAGAAATACTGCAGTGATAGAAGTACTGTTATACTGTAATGGTAAACAAAATACATCATTGGTCAATATTTAAGTACACCATTGGCTGAAAGTACAGTAGTCGTGTATATTGCATCCTAGGACTGCACAATTCCACTAATGCCCTCCCGTTTGTAGGCCTGACCCAATGTTCTTGTTAAAAAGTCTGACAGCAGTCGGCAGGAAGGAGCGGCGAAATCTCTCTTTGGTACAGCGAGGGTGTAACGGTCTATCACTGAAGGAGCTGTATAGTGTTCTCAGAGTGTCTTTGAGTGGGTGGGCTGGGTTGTCCACCATTGATGACAGTTTTGCCGTCATCCTCCTGCCCCCCACTGAGTCCACCACTGATACAAGAAATGCACCGTTTGTGGATTTAGCTACTACAAGGCCAAGACCAGACAAACATCAAAACATGTATGTCTAGTAGTCAAATACCTAGCATGTAAAACACCTTTGAAAGATGATGTAACTCAAGATCGCCTCAATCGAACTCAATCACTCTCTATACACAGACACAGCCTCATCTACATTGTCAGCGATGTGGAAACACCTCTAAAACTGGGTCAATATCTCGTGATCTGACTGATGAATTGGATGGTGACAGCATTTAGGATTTTGTTTCAGCTGGTCCTAAAAGCTATGCCTATCAAACTAGAACAGTAAAAAGTCAAAGGCATCACACAGACACACAAAAGCGGTCAAAACATCAATTTTGATAGTGTCACTTCGTGGAGTGGTACAAAGACATGACACAGTGGAACGAGTCCACAAATGAGACGCACAACACGTGGACACTTGAAACACCACAACACAGCTTTGACCACGACAAAAAGGGATTTCAACTCAAAAATACTTTATTTGTCAAAAGGTTTTATATATCTATCTAATTTATATATTTGTCTGTATTATTGTTGTATTGCACTGGAGAGGGGAGCCCTCTAATCTCGTTGCACACTTGAGTACAATGACAATAAAGGGATTTCTATTCTATTTCTATTCTATTTCTATATATATATGACAAGCGAAGGTTTTTACCAGACGGTCACAGTGTCCCGTCCAAAAGAGAAATGAAATTATGACAGGTCGAATTCGATGCTCCTTTACAAGTACCTTTTTCATGTTTGATCTCAGGGCCTAGTGGTTGTGGGAAAACATATTTTGTGAAACGTATTTTGGAAGATTGTAATCATGTTATGAGAAATGTACCTAATAATTTTGTGTGGATTTATACCTCATACCAACCCATGAACCATTAATTACAAAAGTTGATAAAAAACATAAAATTTATAAAGGATCTCCCTGATTCTTTTGTGGATGAAAACCTGTTTCCGTTACATCAGACTAATTTGATCATCTTTGACGATCTTATCTTCCAAGCCTCAGAACATCCTGAAGTGGTGAAAATCTTTACCCAATAAAGACTTCACAGAAATATGAGTATCATGTTGTTAACTCAGAATGTATTCCATCAAGGTAAATACAGTCGTACTATCAGTCTGAACAGTAACTACATGGTATTGTTAAAAAACCCTCAAGATTAATTACAGACCAGTATTTTGGCTAATCAGATAGATTTAGAAAGTTTTGAAGATGCAACCAAAGTTGCTCATGGGTATTTATTTGGTTGTCCATAACAATACCGTTTGAGATAAAGATGTCCTTTAATAGTCCCACAATGGGGAAATTTGCAGTGTTACAGCAGCAAAGATATAGATCACACAGAGCCGGCGGCGTAACGTAGCCATTCATGTATAACATTAGCAGCAGACATTCATAAAAAGCATGCAAATATAGACAGTATATACGTATACAGTGAAACCCCGGTTATCGCGGTTAATGGGGACCGAGACCACCCACGAAAACTGAAAATCCGCGAAGTAGCGGCGCCCCTTCAAAAATGCTTAAAAAAAACCTATACAGGTATACAGTATACCCCCCTGTATACAGTACACCATATAGAATACGGGTAGAGAGAGAGAGAGAGTGAAATTCATGTTATAACAAAAAAAAAACAAATTATTATTAAAACTTATTATTTTTTTATTCCCCAGCCATTATTTTTGTATTTATTCAATTACTTATTTTTGTATCTATTTAATTACTTCGACTTTTACCTGCTGGTACGCCGTTCGGTGTGCCCTGTGAATGTTATGATCCTCCAGCAGAGCTGGAGGGTTGAGCAGGACTCTCCAAACGCAGACACGGGAAAAACGGTGGTGATACAAATATAGTCAGTATCCAATTACAATCTAGGACTATGAGGGTCTATCGGCTATAATATATATAACACCAATCTATCGGCGGAAAGAACGTAAAGAGCTGGTGGAACACTCACACCAGGAAAAGGGAATAACTATAGAACGAAAAACGCTTGCAAAAGGCAAGGAATGACTAACGAAGATTGCTTACCACGGAAGGATAAGAGGAGACCAATCATCGACAGAAAAAGAGAACAGAAAACGAGCCGAGCTGTAGCTGATAACGAAATGAAAGAAAAACGCGACAACAAGAAACACTTGAACAAGATAACGATCGAAGTACGGGAGCATGAGCAAGTAGGCTAGCAATCCGACGCCAGGTAGTCAATGTAGGTGGATTATATAGTGAGTGTAATCAGTGAGTGAATGGGAATCTGGTGCGGGGCTGGTGGGCGCATCTCGCAGCAGCTGATGGCATGGCGCGAGACGATCGCTGAAGGAACGCCCACACAGCTGAAAAAACAAAAACACACGCGGCATGACAGGCACGGATCATGACAGTGAAATGAAAGGTGGCATTCTTCATTTATTTATTTATTCATTCATAACTGACAGCCTCCCGCTCCGCTCGTGCCCGGGCGGAAGAGGTGCTCCTCTTCGGCTTAATTGTCACGCACGCCGGACCTGCTCCCCCGAAGCGTGTCTCCGTTCGGTTGAACTCGGTTTCATTTCGCCCCGCTCGTGCCCCGGGCGGAAGGTGCTCCTATTCGGCTTAACTGTGACACACGCCCACCCTCCTCCCCCGGAGCTTCCATTCGGTTAAACTTAGGGGCCGCTTGGCACCGCCCGTGCCCGGGGAAGGTGCTCCTCTTTGGCTTAACTGTGACGCGAGCATGCCCTCCTCCTCCGGAGCTTCCATTCGGTTAAACTTAGGGGCCGCTTGGCACCGCCCGTGCCCGGGGAAGGTGCTCCTCTACGGCTTAACTGCCACGCACGCCGGCCGGAGGTCTAGTACGGTCCGAACCGCGCGAAACGTCGCCCCCGATCGTGCCCGGGGGAACTTGCTCTTCTTCGTCCACTCTCCTCTTCGCCCACGCTCTTCTTCGGCGCACACCGGCCGTCTAACCGCTCCAGCGCCCCGTCGTGCCGCTCGGCGAAACTACAATGCCCCCGCGGAGCGGAGCGAATGGAGAACCCCGATCGTGCCCGGGCAAAAAAGTTTTTAATTTTTGAATATTTTTTTTAGACCCGCGAAGCACTGAACCCGCGAAAGGTGAACCTCTAAGTAGCGGGGTTTCACTGTATACACTAATCCCCATGTATATACACACTTAAGTCCCACAACATATACAAGTGTAAGGAAACACTCCTAATGTCTGTCCATGGTACAGAGGGGAAATAAATAAAAATGCTGCAATGATAAAAAAATACTGCAATAATGGAAAATACTGCAATGATAAAAGTACTGTAATGGTAAAAGTACTGCAAAGATAAAAAAAATACTGTAATGATAGAAAATACTGCAGTGATAAAAATACTGCAACGGTCAAAGTACTGTAATGGTAAAAGTACTGTAATGATAAGAATACTGCATTGGTCACTATTTAAGTACAGCATTGGATAAAGCACAGAAGTAGTGTGTATTGCATCCTAGGACTGCACAATTGCACTAATGCCTGCCCGTTTGTAGGCCTGACCCAATGTTCTTGTTAAAAAGGCTGACAGCAGCTGACAGAAAGGGGCGGCGAAATCTCTCTTTCATACAGCGAGGGTGTAACAGTCTATCACTGATGGAGCTGTGGAAAGTTCTAAGAGTGTCATTGAGTGGGTGGGCTGGGTTGTCCAGCATTGATGACAGTTACGCCGTCATCCTCCTGCCCCCCACTGAGTCCACAGAGTCCAGGGAACAGCCCAGGACAGAGATGGCCCTCCTCACTAGTTTGTCCAGTCTCTTTTTGTCCCGGACCTAGATGCCTCCTGCCCAGGAGACCACTCCATTGAAAATGACCGATGAAACCACCGAGTCATAGAGGTTCCTGAGGAGTGTCCCCTGAACGCCAAAGGACCTCAGCCTCCTGAGTAGGAAGAGTCTGCTCTGACCCTTCCTTACGAGAGCGTCTGTGTTGTCGCTCCAGTCCGGTTTATTGTTCAAATGAACACCCAGGTACTTGTAAGTTGAGACCCTCTCAACGTCTGTTCCCTGGATATTCACTGGTGCAGGTGAAGACTGCCTTGCAGAAATCCACCACCAGCTCTTTGGATTTCCCAGCGTTGATTTGGAGGCGGTTCTGTTGACACCAGTCCACAAAACCCTGAGTAACCCCTGATTGTCTCCGTCAGTGATGAGGCAGAGAATCGCAGAGTCATCAGAAAAATTCTACAGGTGACAGGTAGATGAATTGTATTTGTAGTCCGAGGTGTAGAGGGTGAACAGGAAGGGAGCCAGAACAGTTCCCTGTGGCGCTCCCGTGCTGCAGAGGAGCACTTCAGACACACAGTCCTGTGTGGCCGGTTTGTGAGATAGTCGTGGATCCATGTGATGAGGTGGTGGGCCACTCCCGCCTGCTCCAGCTTGTCTCACAATAGGGTGGGCTGGATGGAGTTGAAAGCACTGCAGAAATCAAAGATCCTCACAGTGCTCCCCGCCTTCTCCAGGGGGGAGAGTGAAGTGTGGAGCAGGTAGATGAAGGCATCATCCACACTGATGCCAGGCTGGTATGCGAACTGGAGTGGGTCCATTGAAGAGCTCACCAGGGGGCGCAGATTGACGAGGACCAGGTTCTCCAGGGTCTTCATCAGATGAGAAGTCAGCGCCACTGGTCTAAAGTTGTTGAGATCTTTCGGTTGGGGGGTATTTGGAACCGGAACCAGACAGGATGTTTTGCACAGCTGGAGGACCAGTGTACTTGCAGATCAGTGCCCTACCGTCTACAAGTTGACATGTCTAGGCTTTAAAAAAGAAATGCTCCGCTCCTCAAGAACCAGTTTCATGCCGCACCCAAGAGACATAAAGACATACTGACCAGGGGCCCGCCGGCTTTGATCAAGGTACTGTGTGAAATTGCTTTCAACCTGTTGAAAGGTCATATACCTCTTTCTCCAGCACAGCATAAGAAATTTAAAAAAATGAAGAAAATTATTAGATTATTAGCCCATAAAAAAAACGAGCCTGAAGAAAAAGCGTGCTGTTTTGACTCAAAGGGGTGGAGTTTTTCTTTCTCTGGTGGGTGCTATTGCAGCCCTGCTCGGCAATCTTTTGGGAGGCTTAATCAGGAAAGACTAACCAGCAGGAGTTTGAAAACAGCCCAGGAAATGTTTCTTCTGTCACCTCAACAACTGGATAAACTGAGAAAACCAGAACCTACCCTCTGACAGACGGCTGAACAGGATTTGGATTTGAAGATGAAAGTTTTAGAAGATCATTCCTTAACTCTGCATGAAAAAATTTAAAAATATCAATCTTTAATCTTAATTTAACACTTCTCAAACAAGAAGAAAATGAAGAACGACCCCTCGTCTCGACTCTACCTCCAGATGTTTTGACTCCTCCAAAGAGTGTTGAAGCGCAAAACAAAATGGTGGGGGATGAAGTGGAACCTTGGCTTGATATACTGTAAAACGTTCCACGGCGTTCTCGGAAAAACGCAACTATGTTTTGAGAAAACTCAAGGAAAGTAAAAGAAGCTGGACCCCTCGCAACAACTTTGTCTCTCAAGATAAGCCGATAAAAGGGTGACTTATTTACTCTGACAGCGCATTGTAACGGGTAAAAATACCACAACTCGACCCCCAAGTGGCTGGAAGGAGTTTCTAAATACTCTCTACGAACTCAATACATAAGTATATAAGTACGGAATCATATTTGCATTGTCCAATCTTTCCGTTTTACAGAATTTCCTTATGTGGGAAATGACTACGGTACATGTGTGAAGTGTGCTGCCACTGCACTCTTCCTCACGCATGCGCACACACATCCACACGAGCTTTCCACAATGTTTGCAACACCGGTATGAACGATCAAGTATGTTTTTTTCTTCCACTCACTCTCTAACTTTACCGACCCTCCCTCACCAGATAAGACATTGCTCAGCTGATGTTGCGCAACAAACTTTTGAAGCCAGCCGCGGGACAGCGGGAAGTTTTATGTATGTCAACAGTTAACTACTTCTGTGCTTTATCCAATGCTGTACTTAAATAGTGACCAATGCTGTATTTTCTTTACCATTGCAGTATTCTTATCATTACAGTATTTTTTATCAATGCAGTATTTTCTATCATTGCAGTACTTTTACCATTACAATACTTTTATCATTGCAGTATTTTTATCATTGCAGTATTTTTTATCATTGCAATACTTTTACCATTGCAGTATTTTTATCACAGCAGTTTTTTTCTATCATTGCAGTGTTTTTTTTTATCATTGCAGTACTTTTTACCATTACAGTACTTTTATCTTTGCAGTATTTTCTATCATTGCAGTATTTTTTTATCATTGCAGTACTTTTAGCATGACAGTACTTTTATCATTGCAGTATTTCTATCATTGCAGTATTTTCCATCATTCAGTATTTTTTTATCATTGCAGCGTTTTTATTTATTTCCCCTCTGTACCATGGACAGACATTAGGAGTGTTTACTTAAACTTGAATATGTTGTGGGACGTAAGTGTTTATATACATGGGGATTTGTGTATATACGTATATACTGTGTATATTTGCATGCTTTTTATGAATGTCTGCTACTAATGTTATACATTAATGGCTACATTACGCCGCCGCCTCTGTTTGATCTATATCTTTGCTGCTGTAACATTGCAAATTTCCCCATTTTGGGACTATTAAAGGACACCTTTATCTTGAAAGCATTCCAGGACACGTTCATTTACGCTGCTGTACTTCGTCCGTCAAGCCGCAAGCAATTTCCTCTGAGCAGGTAAACTGAGCCACAACCGATTCCTTGTTTTTTTACTTTGTATCCCTCTTCGCTTAATCGGATGCATTTCACTCTCTCATCCACGGTTATTACTGTTCTATGATCCACAGATATAAATGTAATTGAATGAATTTTAAATCTTTCGCAATTTCTGTAAAACTCATGCCAAAGAAGTCATTTACATGTCACTGTTTTGGATCCGATCACAGCGGAGTGGTCAAAGTTTTTCTGTTGTATGGAGCGGGGAACTGCTTGCGTTTGCATTACTGCGGGCTTTGTTGTGGCCTGCAGGTTCCGGATATCGGAATTTTCGTTGTTGAGGAATCCATTGTTAATGTAATATAGTCGTAGAAAATGTAATGCATTCGTTCTTTTTTTTCATGTGAGGGAATTTCTGTTTGACAGAGGTCCGGAGGTGGGTACTTACTCTATTCCTGAAACCACCATCATCAACCCACGCGTCCGTGATCAATTCAGACAGTTAAGACTCAGAGGATCGATAAATTCTGATAATGAGACAGAAAAGCGTGCATCCAGCAGGAAGAATAAGATGTGTAGGAAAAGACCTGTTTCTGTGAAGTGGTTGGGTTATTCCCCTTCATAATTGTCATTGAAGAATCAAAATCTTTTTTTATTAAATAAAAGCATTTTGAAATGATGACAGACAATAACATGTTTTAAATTTGTGAAAAGAACACGACATTTGTCCGGTACACGGTGTTTCTGAGCACGTTTAATAATTTTTGGCAAAAGTAGATACTATTGCATCGTTTTTTTAACACATCATCCTTGTAACAAGATAACACATCCTGCTAAGTCAATCCGCAACCTCTATTAATTAAATAGATGGAATGTTGACCACAGGTGAATGACAGCTCGTGTTGTAGTCGTCTGTTATGATACAAAATACAGCGGGAATGTTCTTCCAAGAAAGTGTTTTTGGTTTGCGGGTAATATTGAAATTCAGGAGGAAATCCAAAAGTATCAAATAAAGTACTCGTTCCATCTTTTCCCAGGGTTAGAGCCAGCCAATGTTCTCTAAGGAGGTTCAAATATGTGTATTGACTATGTAGAAGATCGGTGGGGTAGGTTGCAAGGAATTAATTTCAAATAATTGTTCTTGTAGACCAGGGGTCTTCAATCCTGTTCCTCGAGGGCCGTTGTCCTGCCCGTTTTCCACCTCTCCCTGGTACAACACACCTGAGCAATCGTTATCTAGCTTCTGCAGACCTTGCTGATTATCTGATCATTTGAATCAGCTGTGTTGCAGCAGGGAGAGATGGAAAACCTGCAGGACACCGGCCCTCGAGGAACAGGATTGAGGACCCCTGTTGTAGACGTTTGATGAGTTTCTCCAACTCTCTTCCATTCATCAGTAATACCAAGACTTGTCGCGGAATTAATTACCAGAATGGAATTGTAGCAGGCGTACACGATAAGGGGGGTAGTATTAGGAAGTGGGACTGTGAATCTCATCTCAAACCTCAAACTACCGCTGGAGAGAGCTCCCAAATCATCATTGGGGTTAAAATTAAAAACATAGAGAGCAAATCCTCCTGAAAAGTCCTCACGATCGATACAAAGAGGTAAATCTTTCAAATGTCTTCCAGTAGCTGAAAACAGGTTATGGAACTCCCGAACAGCGTTTCCTGCGATGAATTGTGGTTGAAAGGCTTTGGCTGGAATCTGTCTCACTTCTTGACATAGAGCTAAATATTCCAAATTATGATGCGCAAAATTAAAAGGGTTCAGATCTTTTCTCCCAACAAATGCATTGTGGTTTACAAGCCCTAGCACCACATACCTAGGTGTATGACTGAGGAAAAGGTTATCTTGTTGACAGGTTCTAGAGTGTTGGGGGATAGAATAGGTTTTCACATTAATTCTTGACTATGGATATCAAGCATTTTCTTTGTTGAGAGCTGCTGCATGACCGAGTCTAACTGCCGGTGAGACGGAGGTTCTTTTCACAAAGAGGGACGCTCCCATGATTTTCAGACAATAGGTCACATCGGGAGGGCTCATAAAACAGAATTGATCAATGACTGATGAGTTTCACTCGTAGATCCACGTTATTGAGATGTCTTTCACAAAAGAATATGTCTGCGTGTAAAGGTCCTATCACGGTGAATGGTCGCGAACCCGAAACGAATGAGCTATGCGTACCAAACCTTCATTAACAACATCTTCCGTTAAAGCTGTTGAATCCATCTGTCCTTGTGTATCTTTGTAAAACACAGCCAATGTGATTTGACTTTTTAGAGAGTCGTCTGAAAAGTTTAACAATGTTTCTATCATAGCTCTGTAAGGATGAATTGAGCTAGATTGCGAGAATATTGTATTCAAAGGACAATTAATGATACCCACGCGCTCATCGGGTGCCAAATTGGTACCGTCCCTGTCGAGCACTCTCAGTTGCATCTGAAGCTGCGTATCTGAGGGATCAAGATACTTGGACCGTTCTCCAGGCGCGAAAAACTCCATAGGACCATCATCAGTGAGAGCGGAGAGAGGGAACATTTCCACATATTGACTTTGCTCGATCGATATTTGGGTCATGGCTGGGGTGAATAAGTCAAATTAGGGTGCACTCTGCGGACTTGTGATGTAAAAGAGCCATGACGAACCAGTAAAAAAAACAACCAAAAAAAAACAGGTAAAGGAATGTTTGTTTGTTTTTTAAGAGAAAATGTCCTTGTTGTTTCATC
The DNA here is from genome assembly GCF_059441095.1 of Idiotropiscis lumnitzeri. Classification (NCBI taxonomy): domain Eukaryota; kingdom Metazoa; phylum Chordata; class Actinopteri; order Syngnathiformes; family Syngnathidae; genus Idiotropiscis; species Idiotropiscis lumnitzeri. Next base: position 1,558,913 of record NC_142402.1, on the reverse strand, counting down.
GTCGTTTCCTCGTCGAGAATGATTTCTTCTTGTACATGCATTTGCGTTTTTTATGGTCTCTCAGCCGCTGTCCCACGGGTCGTTTAGCCAGTCTTCGTGCCAGAACCTTAGCTCCGAACCTTCTTTTGGCTCCGCCTTACGATGTATTCTTTCAAACACACGACCGGCTACATCTGTTGCAATGTTTTTAGCAGCCCTCTGCAGGTGCGGTCTGACGCAGCTAAATGCTTTTTTGATTAGTGGTGTCACAAAACGTAATAACTTGGCAAAGATTGATCCAAATACACGCCCGTATTGGACCGGTAATTTATGAAAACCTGATAACGTCCTACCCGCTTGATTTTTGTAATAGTCGACAGAACAGTAAAGATCAGTATGCGTCTCCAACGCCACCAGTTTTTCTATCTGGGTCTGAAATGTAGAGTGACGATAACTTTTCCGTGTGTAAATGCCATGGGTTGATTCTGATCCGTCTTAATTTAAATTCTTATATCTTCAATATGTCTTCTACTGACTGGTATGTAATGAAGAGGGTTGAAGGATCTAAAGACAATGTTTCCATGGGTACCTTCAATAGGTATATTTCTCAAGAGATTTTAATTCGCCCTAGATCATTCGTTGTATGTCAAAAAAATCGTATGTCAAATTAATATTTCCCATATTAATACATGTAATATGAATTAATGCGTTCCAGCGCTATAAAAACCACCCCAAAAATCAGTTAAATAACATGTAATAGAAATAATTTGTATAAAAACAAGCGAGTAATAACACAAATGATTATAAAAAAAAACATAAGATAATGTTTATAAAATCAATAGAAAAACAAATTTTATTTACCTCAGTGACTGTGAGCTGCGGCGTGCAGGAGGAGGAGGTGGATGAGGAGGACTAATACGTAAACACTAAAACACTTTTTTCCACATTGATAACCCAAAAACATTTAAACACTTATTTCTACATATGTACAGTATACAAAATCTAAACTTATTCAAATCTTTTTTTTTGGCTGCTTTTTTATTTTTTTTATTACTTAATCATCACCTAATCATCACTTTCATGTCTGGCCATTTTGGCCCCACTTTCATCAATTTCAGAACCCTCACTTCTGACCCTTTTGGCCTCACCAACTTTCACAAAGTACCAATCAAGAGAGATCTGTTTCTGCCTCCTTCTCAGAATGTTTCGGAAGAATGTGAGACACCTTTCATCAACTAAAACACTCGCTCTGCCTGTAGACAATTTATCAGGGTGTCTTTTTTCCACAAAATCACACATTTCCTGCCACTTGCCTAAGATATCACCAATTTCACGTGAAGATAGTTCCTCCTCTTGCTCAACATCCTCCTCACTGTTGAGTTCTTGCATTATCTCCTCGAGGGAAATCTTGTGCAACTCCTTCAACTCCTCCGTCGTGAGTTCTTCACCATGTTCCTCAACGAGTTCTGCAACATCAGCCTCGTCTACATCCAAGCCCATTGATCGACCAATAGATACGATCTCCTCCTCAAGAGGTTCAATTCCCTCAAAGTCACGTTCTAAAATAACATCTGGCCACAGTTTTCTCCAAGCTGAGTTCAATGTTCTTTTAGTAAAACCTTGCCAGGCAGTATCTATCAGCTTAATACATACGACAATGTTGAAATGTTGCTTCCAAAATTCTCTCAATGTTAAGTTCGTATTTTCAGTAACTTCAAAGCAACGCTTGAAAAGATGCTTCGTATAAAGTATTTTGAAGTTTGATATCACTTGCTGATGTATGCGCTGGAGGATAGACGTTGTATTGGCTGGCAGATAGACTACTTTGAATTTAAATTCATCTAAAAGGTCATCCTCAAGTCCAGCGGGGTGGCCGGGGGCATTGTCCAATAGGAGTTAAGTGGCAGACCATTATCTGTCAAGTATTTCTTGACTGACGAACCAAAAACGATGTTTATCCACTCTATAAAAAAACTGACGTGTCACCCATGCTTTGCTATTGCACGCCACAGAACTTGCAGTTTTTCCTTAATCACTTTATGAGCTTTGAATGCCCATGGATTTTCTGAGTGGTAAACTAGTAACGGTTTCAATTTCAAATCGCCGCTAGCATTGGAGGCAAGGGCAAGCGTTAACCTATCCTTCATAGGCTTGTGACCGGGTAAATGTTTCTCTTCTGCCGTGATAAACGTACGCCTAGGCATTTTCTTCCAAAATAAAGACCTTTCATCACAATAAAAAAACTTGTTGTGGCAGGTATCCTTCTTCACGAACGAGTTTTTCAAATTTCTTGATGAAACTTTCAGCCGCCTTAACATCAGCTCTCAAATCACGAATAACGGAAGGAATACCACTTTGTTTCTTAAAGTTGTCAAACCATCCACGACTGGCTTTTAACTCTTCATTCCCTTGCGATGATTCCCCCTCCGTCTCGGCTGCTTCACGCTTAAGGTCTTTTAAAATGTCGCTGGCTTTCTCACAAATGATCGCTTGCGAAACGGTGTCGCCAGCCAATTCCTTCTCCTTTATCCATATTAACAGTAGCCGTTCCATCTTGTCATGTATTTCAGTACGTAATTTAGAAATAATGGTGACACCTTTTGATGGTTGCTGCTTCTTGATGTCTTCCTGCTGTTTGATGATCGTGGATATAGTGGAAGGATTACGATCATATTCCTTTGACAAGTCGACGATACAAATCCCACGTTCATGCCTGGAGATAAATACGTGTTTAATTTTCATTGTGATAATTTTCTTAGTTTTTTTTCTTCTCACCACCTTTATCTTTGGGACCCATGGTTAATAACAAAATAGCGTATTATTAATCAAAATAATACAAAAACGAGCACAAAACACTACGAATAACAAGACGTGTATAAACAGTGAGGCGTCAGCAACCAAACAGAGGCGCGTTCGTATCTCAAAATTTTCCGCCGTATGTTAGGACATAAATTCATGAATATTTCCTTTTGCATCTCAAAAAAATCTTATATTAGGACGTTCGTATCTCAAGGTACCACTGTAGATGATACATGCCCGCTTTTATATCTGCAGGGTGGGGTGGGTCGCTGACCAGTGGGGTCCACGGCTAATCCATTCATCAGGGTATTTGTATTAAGTTCATTTTGTCTTCTTCTTATTATTTATATTTTGACTGATTCATTTATCGCAGACAATCTCGTTTTAGGTAAATTTTTTACCTGACATGTTGCGGCGAGGGCGGCACGGTGGCTGACTGGTTAGCACGATCGCCTCACAGTGAGAGACAACATCGGTCGTGGGTTCGATCCCGACTCCGGCCATCCTGTGTGGAGTTTGCATGTTGCATGTTTCCTCCGGGTACTCCGGTTTCCTCCCACATTCCAAAGACATGCAAGGCAGGTCGATTGAACACTCTAAATTGTCCCTAGCTATGAGTGTGAGCGCGGATGGTTGTTCCTCTCTGTGTACCCTGCGATTGGCTGGCAACCAGTTCAGGGTGTCCTCCGCCTATTGCCCAAAGATAGCTGGGATAGGCTCCAGCACCCCGCGCGACCCTAGTGTGGAGATGCAGTATAGATGATGGATGTATGGATGTTTCGGCGAGACTTTTGCCTTCTTCAGAGTGTCACATGATGGTGTCTTGTGACTCGTCTTTATCCATTCATCAGGGATCGCCCCAAAAATTGTAGGCTAAGGGTGCTGGAATCGTACCCTGAAACGACTAATCCCTGACCAGAAAAATCTCCCCTTTAATGCTGTTTATATGTGGGTTTTCCTCAGGGATTTTCTTGAGAAGTGCATCCACATCATTTCCATTTATTCAATATTATCATAGTAACTCATTGGTATGGTTAAAGTATTGATTGTGAATTTGCTTTCGTCAAGGACTCGAAGGCAACGTGATGTGTTTTTATAGACAGTAATACCCCGCTACTTCGCGGTTCACCTTTCGCGGCTTCAGTGCTTCGCGGGTCTAAAAAATATTCGGGGGCATTGTAGTTTCGCCGAGCGGCACGAGGGGGCGCTGGAGCGGTTAGACGGCCGGTGTGCGCCGAAGAGGAGAGTGGACGAAGAAGAGCAGGTTCCCCCGGACACGATTTGGGGCGACGTTTCGCGCGGTTCGGACCGTACCAGAGCTCCGGAGGAGGCCGGCGTGCGTGGCAGTTAAGCCGAAGAGGAACAACTTCCGCCCGGGCACTAGCGGGGCGACATTTCGCTCCGTGCGAGAGCTCCGGAGGAGACTGGCCGGCGTGCGTGGCAGTTAAGCCGAAGAGGAACAACTTCCCCGGGCACGGGCGGTTCCAAGCGGCCCCTAAGTTTAACCGAATGGAAGCTCTGGAGGAGGAGGGCGGGCGTGTGTCACAGTTAAGCCGAATAGGAGCACCTCTTCCGCCCGGGCACGAGCGTAGCGTGAGGCTGTCAGTTATGAATGAATAAATAAATAAATGAAGAATGCCACCTTTCATTTCACTGTCATGATCCGTGCCTGTCATGCCGCGTGTGTTTTTGTTTTTTCAGCTGTGTGGGCGTTCCTCCAGCGATCGTCTCGCGCAATGCCGTCAGCTGCTGCGAGATGCGCTGATTACACTGACTATATTGTGATTATAATAAATATCTTTGTATCACCACCTTTTTTCCCGTGTCTGCGTTTGGAGAGTCCTGCTCAATCCTCCAGCTCTGCTGGAGGATCATAACATTCACAGGGCACACCGGACGGCGTACCAGCAGCTAAAAGTCGAAGTAATTAAATAAATACAAAAAGAAGTAATTGAATAAATACGAAAATAATGGCTGGGGAATAAAAAATAAGTTTTAATAATAATTTTTTTTTTTTTTGTTATAACATGAATTTCACTCTCTCTCTCTCTACCCATATATATGTATCTATATCTTTGCTGCTGTAACACCTCAAATTTCCCCATTGTGGGACTAATAAAGGACATCTCATATATATATATATATATATATATATATATATATTTTTTTTTTTTTAAGCATTTTTGAAGGTGCGCCACTACTTCGCACCTATATATATATATATATATATATATATATATATATATATATATATATAGGTGCGAAGTATATATAAGTATTTTATTTTATTTTATTTATTTATTTTTTTTGAAGGTGCGCCGCTACTTCGCGGATTTTCAGTTTTCGCGGGTGGTCTCGGTCCCCATTAACCGCGATAACCGAGGGTTCACTGTACTCCATAAAATTTACAAAAAGCGAGGTGAAACACTCAACCAGGGCTGCTTTTTTTAACATTTCTCGAGGGCCATGGCGAGCCATTTCAAAAAAGCTGCACAACTAACGTATAAAATATTGATAAATTTGCTCGGCCTGATGTGTGTGTAAAGTTTCACGAGTTGTCGTTCATATTTACAACCTCATAATCAGCGTTGTTTTATTGCCGAACAGTGCAATGCCACTCCCACAACCTTTCACGAAAAAGGACGAATTTCGTATTGTGACATCCTCATGGCCGAAACAGTAATCCGAGCATATATGAGGGCGACCTTGTTGAGTTGCACGGAGAAAAACATCCAAGAAAATAACTTGTATTAGCTTTTACCAGTTGGTGGCGCTACTACTACGATGAAAAATAAGTTGGTAGAAGTCTTCAGGGCTGAAGTATCCTCAAATGTGTACAACTTCGAGAAGATAGGATCATCTGAGTCATGTTGCCGGAGCTTTTGTTTTCTAATTTATATATTTATCTGAATTATTGTTGTATTGCATTGGAGAGGGGAGCTCTCTAATCTCGTTGCACACTTGAGTACAATGACAATAAAGGGATTTCTGATTCTGAGATGGATATGATGGGCCAGATTCACTCTGTATTGCACTATTGAATTGTCTATAAACACTTTCGGACGTCACTGATGGTGTAGTGGTACACTCGCCTGAGTTGTGTGCTGTCAGGTTTAAATGCCCATTTTCGGAGAGCTTACTGAAATAACTTACTAAATCTAACAGCCGAAATAAAACGCTAGCTGAAAGGCCAGGAGGAACCAGACACCGTTGTTCGTTTTCACCGCCGGCGGGGGAAAAGAGTGGGACAGAGAGGCCGCGAGCAGCAGCTCGCCTGCTCGCAGCCGCTCCATGCAACTCCTCTCCTCCTCCTCTCACCGGCTCTGCTTTTGGCCGAATTTGTTACCAATTATTTTTATATAACTCCTTGGACTAGCACGATGCAGTTTTATTACCGTACTGACTAAACGGTCGAGGCCTGGCCTCTGCGCGCTTGTCTCACTCACCTCTTTCACTCCCCTTCCAATTGTTTTAATATTTTAAAATTTTTAAAATGGTGGTACAAAATAATTTGAAACACAATACCTGGTTGCTCCTGGGTCAGCCTGGTGCGATAGGGAATCGTTCTCCGGGCGGGCGGTCGGAACGGGAGTCCGGAGGCCCGTTTCCTCAACGGGGAAACGCTGGTACCAGATTTGATGGCGTCCGGTCGTCCCGCGGCGAGCGTCCGTCCGGATGTGATTCCCGGGTTTCGGCACCAAATAAATGTCAGGTTTAAATGCCCATTTTGGGAGAGCTTACTGAAATAACTTACTAAATCTAACGGCTGAAATAAAACGCTAGCTGAAAGGCCAGGAGGAACCAGACACCGTTGTTCATTTTCACCGCCGGCGGGGGAAAAGAGTGGGACAGAGAGGCCGCGAGCAGCAGCTCGCCTGCTCGCAGCCGCTGCATGCAACTCCTCTCCCTCCTCCTCTCACCGGCTCTGCTTTTATTAGCTTGACTCAAGAATCACAAGAAATTAGAATACAATGAAGGTCTGTTTAGCCTAAACTAAATCACCAGAAGACAGGAGATTACTTAACAATGGTGGTCTGTTTTAGACTAAACTAATCAGCAGAAGACAGAAAACATCAATAACTAATCATCAGGAGACAGCAGCAAGCAGAAAATAACAACTCACAGTGTAAAGGTTACTTTAACTAAACACATCTTCAGGATACTGTGTCTGTGTGTTAAAATAACAACGTAAGTGTGTTAAAGCAATTATCATTGATATAAATATTGTATAAAAACATGATTATAAATACACAAACTGATTACCTATCCTCAGCCCATCTTACATTTCCCCCCTGTTGTGGATTTAAAAATCATGTCCTTACGGCTTTAAAACAGATCCTCAAAATGAAATTATACAACAGTGTGATCATCAGTGGAGGGGCGAAAACCCTCAGTAGGGACAAAATTCCCCTCCTCCCTTCCGGCGTGGAACGAGATCTTCATCATTTGATGACCATCAGGGAACAAAACATATAAAAATACATTTCAATGTGCCTAGTGATAAATAACAAAACTGTCTCCACGCAGAGCTTGTCCCTGGGGTGACTTGATGAAGGCCCCTTGCCTTGTTGTAAGAGGAGACAGCCGTCTTTGCCTCTCGGCTCTTCATGTATGGTGTGTGTGTGCACATGTTGGGGCAGGGGCAAAAAGGGTCCATGTGGTTTTTTTAGGTTTCAGTGTCCAGTTCGAGTTCGTCATTGTCCAGTTCGAATTCGTCATTCTCAACATCAATCAGGTTGTAATGGTACATGTGGGCAACAAACATGCGGTTAATCATCATCTTTGTCATAAAAATAATGCAACATGAACAGACTACACATAACAAAAATGAAAACCATAATTATCCCGATATATTGTGTCTTCCAAATTCTTCATAGTGGTCATAACATCAATAATTGTTTCGTTTTCATTAAAAATCCAAATGCAATAATGTTCTCCAATCAAGGCTGAAATTTCTCCATGTATGTCACCAACTTCCAGACAACATCCAATCTTTTTGTTCTGTGGCTTCAACATTCGTATCTGTGGCTGGTTGTGTGGTTCTGATGTGCGTGTGGTCCGAGATTGTGACTCAGGTGGACTCCTTTTCGAGGGATTCGCGTCGCTAGGCCTTTCAGCTTGCACTGCGACTGGTGGATCCAGTCGCCACGCCCCGCGACCTTTGCTGCCGTCGGGGTCACTGCCATCATCTGGCGAGGGCCATCTCAGCATTCACTTGTCCCAACGAAGTTGTTTCAACACCTTGAAGAAGAGTTGGTCTCCCACACGGACGTGATTTCTCTGTGGATCAGAACACACTGACCAGTAATTGTGTCTTTGCATCTTTTTCGATCAAACATGTTTTCCATTGTGGACTGGGACCGATGTGCCAGTCGCTGGTGGCTCTGATGAACCTGAGAGTCTATGTGTGCAGCCATATAGGATTTCGAAAGGGGATAGTGTCCTTCCTTCGGCTGGCACTATCCTCATTACTGTGATTGAAACAGTCTGGCCATCGTCTTTTTTGTTTCTCTCATTGTCTCAATATTGTCTGGCTTTAACAGTTCCATTAGTGCGTTCCACAAGTCCTGCAGACTGTATGCACAATGACGCTTTGAGTCAATTCTGCAACGACTGTCCCACTTGTTACACCATCATTCACAAAATGCATCATTTTCACTTTCAATCACTCTATAAATTCCAAATGTCAGGATAATTCGATTACACAATACTTATTCCGACTGTTTTAGCATCATCATGTTGTTGGAAAACAATGTAACCCATTTTGAAAACATATTAATTACAACCAAACAATATTGCATCTCAAACAAATAAACCTTTGTGTAAAAAAAAGTTTTTTGTTGAAAAGTCTGTATGTGGGAACAATTTCATATCATACTTCCCCTCTCTTGACACACGGCTATGCTGGTGTGTCACTCTTGTTACTTTTCCAATCAATGAATTAGGCAGGCAGGATTTGCCATCTGCCAATTTGCTGATCCTGTCCTCAGCAATGTTTGCACCTTTGTTATCCCAATGTGTGCATTCAATTAGTGGTGTATTTTTCCTTGCGTGATATCAAATTGTCAAGTTGATTTGCTGCGTGTGTGTGTGTGTGTGTGTGGTCATTTTCTCTTATAGTAATGCAGTGCCGACTTTGAGGTCATGCCTTGGGCTGCAGCCTTCGCTGCATTGTCAGCGAGGCAGTTTCCAATTATAATTGGGTCATTTTCTGTTGAGTGAACTTTGCATTCACAAATAACTATTTAGACGTGCTTTATGCACAACCTTTCTTTTCCTGTTGTGGTCTTTTTTAAAGCCCTTGTTTGCCCAATGTCGACAGAACACATGAACATTTATCTTGACTGTCAGTTCACATTGTAAATACAACCCATACAAGATGGGAAACCCCAAATTTTGACTAGCTCACACCCGCCTACGCTCTTCCTGCTCATTCTAACAATTTCTGTCTTACAAACGATCTGTTTTGTGACCTTGGTTCTCAAACGCTTCTACTCCTCATCACTCCGGAATGTGCACCTCATTTCTTTCTTATCAGTCTGGAATGTGCACCTGGTTTTTGTGTCTGACACGCCTGAATCAGTGCAAAACATCATGCAGCTTGTCCTGAACATACAGAATTTAGTATCCCTTGAAACAAAATTTTCTATTTGCAATCCCCAAAACAAAAACAAAAAAAAAATGTTCCTCCAGTCGGGAGAAAAATGTCCTAAAAAATATTAAAAAAGTGTCCATAAGGTCAAGTCGCGGTTTGGTGATAATTTGGAGCGGCTTCCACAGTCGTGTGGCGCCTTCTACTGGTGCGGGAAAAAATGACGCTGGGCTTAAACGTACCGCACCTTATCAGTGTAATGTGTCCCTGTGACAATTAGGTCGCCGTGCAATGTGAATGTGGTGGACAAGAATGTAATTTTTTAATTCCTTAAGCAGCAGTGAAGACTGCTTGAACACACTCTGACGCGGCTCTTACCACGGGATCAAATTATTGTGACTAATATGCAAATGGGTTCACTTTCCTGTGTTTCTGCAGCAACACAAGTCCATGAAGCCATTTTTGCAGTCACTGTTTGCTCAATGCTCATAGTAATTTGGTAGTGCGTTAAGATTCTTTGTCGATACAATCACCTTTTTGGTCTCATGTTCCCTTGAAAATTATGTTTACTACACACTAGACATGACCTACAAAATTTTTTTTTTAAAAAGGTTTGTTCTCCTAGCTGTACTGTGGATATCAATCCCCCCTGTTGAGACATGGGAATTTCCATGACTCAATTTAGCAGTTAAATATCAAGTTGGTAGTGCTAACACATCTTAATCAATGAGTACATGCTTGACAAGTTCAAAAAGCTTTGTCAGCCTCAAGTGTTCAAACAATTTTTCTCTTCTTGCAAATATCATTGGCTTGTCATAAATGATGTCCAGCAATGGTCGTGTGATTTCTGAGTAATTTGCAATTCATGCGACAAACAAAAATACACACTTCTATAAAAACATCATTTACTTCTCTGTTATTGGTTTTAAGCCTCTGGCAATGTTTTTTCTATTTGCTTATCACTGATAATGCGCCCTTTTAAAGTTTTGACGAGTGTTTGAATTTGCCCTGGTTTATTAACTCTGATATTAAGGTCCAATTGTGTCAGTGCATATCACGGCCTAATAAGTAAAACGCACGTTGATGTAGAAATGCTTCTACACTTACTTTTTATGTTTGTTTGTTTGTTTGTTTTATTTTATTTACGTCACGTGATCCTCCGTTGCTATCACGACTGGTCCTGAAAAAGTAATGTTTATAACAGGACTTTCTGCTTCCTCCTTTTTTCCTCCTTTTCCTTCCTTCTGCTCAACACGTTCATGCCTTTTGTGCATAATTTAGAATTCTTTTCCATTTTACAAGTTGGCCAATTTAAATTAGGTTGTTTTATTTGAAGAGCCTGTAATTCTCTTTTTCCCTTTAATCACAAATTTCTTATCACAAAAGTGAACATGTTAATTCTATTTTATTTCCTATTTTCTAATCTTGTAACTCATTTCACTTCAACCAGTTCTACCTTAAAGTGGACAAGTACACATCAATGTTATTTGTAGTTTCTAATATCTTCTCTGCTTTTATGAAAATTATAGCCCTTGCCAAATTTTTTCCTGTATCATTTCTATTTCTGCATTTCATTCCATTTCTGGCCTACCTTAATACAAACATCATCAACTGGAATATGAAATATAAAATATTTATTTCTTCAATTCACCAAAAAGCAGAATCTAATTCCTATCCTCATTCATTTGTTCAAATGACACATTCGTGAATCACTAAACTCTCTCTCTGACCTCCTTCTCCTCACTTGGGACCTCTTCACAGAGCTGTTTCTTCACACACTCACGATTTACGACCACACCTCCTCTTCGCCTCTCGCAGAGGTTTCTCATGCTCATTTCCAAAAACTTCAATCAATTGTTAAGTTTTTTAAACACCTACTTCTCTCTTTCTGAAGGAGACACAAGTATACAATGAAGTAAAAACCATCATCAAAATGATATACCTTGTCTGTTTAAATCATGTATGTATAAATTGTGTCAACACCAATCTTTTTTTTTTTCTATAAGTTAATCACATCTCACAACTTGGGCTCTCATTGTTCTGTAAAAATAAAGCTAATTTCAATTCATGCAACCAACTCAGTGTCCTTCTGGGTACTTCAACCACACAGGTTCTAATTCTGTTACTCTATTCAGTTATTCCACTTGCAAATCTGACTATGGCACCTTTCTCACTTGCGCTATCATTTGGAATTGATTTATTATAAGCAATCCTACATGCACCAGTGTCACAAAAAAGGTAATTGGTGACCCATTTACCAATACGGTTATTCCAGCTCAGTTATTTAATCAAAGACCAATATCTCTTGTAAATTTCGGAGGACCTCTTCATTTAGAAACTCATCTGTTCCTTCATCAACCTCTAATGCCAACAGCCTGATGTATTTCACTTGTTCGCTCCTCTTCCTATTCTTTCTCTCATCTTTAATGGGGTCTTTCTTTGTCTTTCCTTTCTAAATCAGCTTAGGCGTCTAAGTTCAATCTTTTTTTTTTTTTCAGAAAACGCACATCAGGCTATTTTTCTCTCTTTTCTTTTAAGCCTATCCCGTTGTATAAGTTATTTTATTTTATTTTCAAATTGGAATAGATTTATCTCCTCAAATCTTCTCCTTTATTAATTTCTTTTGTAAATTTGGGAATTATTTTCCTCAATAAGATCTCATCACTCATAAGTAGCCTTTTGTTGGTTACTAATCATTGATTTCATTTTATCTCTACTTCATCAATCCTTTTAGCACAATTCTAACCCCTTTTATCACTCTTTCTGACATTTAGACACACAGACAGACACACAGACATATACACGAGCCCACAAAACGACACACACAGTTCTCAACACTGAACAACTAGAAACAATAAGAACATGTTAGTAATAACAACAACACAATCTATTCTTATCTTTGGCCAATAATAAATCCTTTAATTCAACTACTACCTCTCTATTGACCTTTATTTATGCCAATGGATCCCATATCCACTATTTATTCAATTGAATATTTCCTAAATTTATATATGCGCAAATTTCTCTATCTCTTTAGAGTTTTTCTTTGTCTTGTCTATGGTTATTAATTTTGGCGGTACTGTATAGTACTTTTGTGAGTGTTTAACTAACCTCCGAATTTATATAAAATGTATTTAATTTTCCATTTAACCTAAATCTTTAATTTATTTTATTAAGATCCTGTATTTTGTTTTTTGTTTTTTCACATGCATCCAATCCTTACACTGCAGCATATTTCTGGGTTTCATTTTACTACCTAATATCCCCATTTTAGACAATTTGGACCAGTTTGTCAACACCTAGGGTGTTCTAAAAACTGGTTTCTTAGTAGGACAGCAACTCAAATTTCCTGTTGCGGTAATTCTCACTTCAACCTTTTCAGGTGGAGAATTCTTGCCTTTTGCTTCCACACCAGTCTGCTGTTTATACCTCTACTGCATTACATGGGATAAAATACCAAATGGTATTTGTAATCCCCAATCACACCATTCACTCACTTACATTTGCACTTGCATACAGTTTTTCGCAAACATTCACAAGCAAAATGTACATTGCACTTCCACTGATGTTGTGGTTTTTTTGTTTTTCTTTTCTTATCCCTTTCTTATCTTCAGCTTACTTTGTTTTCCTGCCAATTCTTTTCTCACTGCTTTGAAACCTGATCCATCAGGCTTGGCTTAAAGTCATATTTCTTCACTCACTTCTCCAGAAATTGGCAACAATCCGAGTCAGTACCCGTTCATAAACTTAACATCTGAATTTGCTTTCAACTCTTTGGCCACGTTTTTGACCTATTTTCTGTTGTTGTCTAAAGTCTGTTATCTTTACTCACGCTCACACAATCTTTCACACTCATCCACTTCTCTCTCTCTCTCACACATCTGCGCAGCTCACCATTCACACACACACATACACTTCTCAAGCAGTTTGTTTACCAAAGAAATTTAAATAAAAATAATAAAAACCACCGAAAATAATGCCTTATTATTTTATTATTCTCTAAATTTTAATGTGAAATTGTGAGTAGACCTTCTCCAGATTGTCGATCATTTCCATTGTCGACACCGGAGGGAACCTTCTAATTTCCGCGGAAACCTTGTTTCCCTTCTCTTAGGCTGTCGTCTTTTCTCTAAAATCTGCTCAATTTCTCACCGAGTTATGGCCCAATTCGCCACCTTAGACACAGAGGAAACACTACTCAATTTGTTCACCGTGCTATACGTATCTCTAAAATTTGCTCAGTTTCAACGAGTTATGGTCAATTCTCTACCAATGAGTTATGGCCTAATTCGCTACCAATTATTTTTATATAACTTCTTGGACTAGCACGATGCAGTTTTATTACCGTACTGACTAAACGGTCGAGGCCTGGCCTCTGCGCGCTTGTCTCACTCACCTCTTTCACTCCCCTTCCAATTGTTTTAATATTTTAAAATTTTTAAAATGGTGGTACAAAATAATTTGAAACACAATACCTGGTTGCTCCTGGGTCAGCCTGGTGCGATAGGGAATCGTTCTCCGGGCGGGCGGTCGGAACGGGAGGAACGGGAGTCCGGAGGCCCGTTTCCTCAACGGGGAAACGCTGGTACCAGATTTGATGGCGTCCAGTCGTCCTGCGGCGAGCGTCCGTCCGGATGTGATTCCCGGGTTTCAGCACCAAATAAATGTCAGGTTTAAATGCCCATTTTGGGAGAGCTTACTGAAATAACTTACTAAATCTAACGGCCGAAATAAAACGCTATAAATCTAACGGCCGAAATAAAACGCTAGCTGAAAGGCCAGGAGGAACCAGACACCGTTGTTCATTTTCACCGCCGGCGGGGGAAAAGAGTGGGACAGAGAGGCCGCGAGCAGCAGGTGGTCTGTTTTAGACTAAACTAATCAGCAGAAGACAGAAAACATCAATAACTAATCATCAGGAGACAGCAGCAAGCAGAAAATAACAACTCACGGTGTAAAGGTTACTTTAACTAAACACATCTTCAGGATACTGTGTCTGTGTGTTAAAATAACAACGTAAGTGTGTTAAATAGAAATAGAATAGAAATCCCTTTATTGTCATTGTACTCAAGTGTGCAACGAGATTAGAGGGCTCCCCTCTCCAGTGCAATACAACAATAATACAGACAAATATATAAATTAGATAAATAAATAAGTACTGAATAGGGCATATAGAAACACATCACAATGCTGTTTTGCAAGGTTAGGGTGGTCTCGTGTGTGTGTGAGAGTTCAGTATGGAGATGGTTCTCGGAAAGAAACTGTTTCTCAGTCTATTGGTCCTTGATTTGATGCATCTGTAGCGCCTGCCAGAGGGCAACAGGTCGAACAGGTGTGAGTTTGGGTGGGTATTGTCTTTGACGATGTTGAGAGCCCTTCTGAGGCACCGGGCGGTGTAGATGTCCGACAGCGAGGGGAGAGGGCAGCCAATAATCCTTTGCGCTTATAAATACACAAACTGATTACCTATCCTCAGCCCATCTTACAGTGCGGGCGGTGTCTATGTCTGCCCTGTGACTGGCTGGTGACCAGTTCAGGGTGTAGTTCGCCCATAGTCAGCTGGGATAGGCTCCAGCACCCCCCTGCAACCCTGTACAGGATAAGCGGTGTGGATAATGACAGGACATGACACTTTCGAACTTGAATTGGAGGGCAAGGTTATGTAAAATCTGCCTTCAAGATTCTGATCCATGGTGTCTAATGACAAGAGTTCTACTCAAGCTTGTGTAGCAGGTACCCAATTTAACAGGCCATCCCTTCCAACGTATGATTAATTGTCTCTGTCCTCTGACGTTACGTCTTTTGATAATTTTCTCAACCTGAAAGATTTGATCCTTGGATATCTTGACTTTCTGGAGTTCAGGTGCATAGAAAGTTCCTTGTACGATTTCTTCATCATAATCTTTAAGCCTGTAAACAGGTGGGAAACGCGGTACACACTCCGTTATCCTAAATATTTCGTCTGTAAAACTGTTTATAATTCTTGTCAAAGAGACCTCTCACTTTTGATATTCTAAAATGATCTCCTTATTTAAATTTCATTTTTAGTCTATCACTACCCCAATGGGTTAGGTTGCCGTACAAGTTTTGAAAGACCTGTAAAGTATTCTCTGGAGTGACTTAATTGGGTTTAAGTTTTATACTTGGATGGTAACTTTCATTGTAACTGTCGACTAAATCCTGTAATCGATATAATGATGCGTGTTCTTGGCGGTGAAATATCTCCACAATCTGGTTTCGATTGAACCTTTCAACCACTGAAGCTTTCAAATCACTAGCGGTTACAAAATTATTAATATTGTGTTTTTTCATCAACTTTTGGAATTGTGTGTTGAAGAACTCCTTTCCCCTATCAGTTTGCAACTTTTCAGGGAAGAAGGAGTAGAACCGATTAAAAGGCTCGGACAACTTCCGGGCCCATCTTATTCTTCAAGATACAAGTGTATGCACGTTTTGAAAACACATCGATGGCCGTGAGTAGATATCGTTGTAGTCCGCTAGAGTCTGCATATTCCATAGATTGGCTTGAAATTGATTCATAGATCTTGAAACAAAAACTATATCTAGGGAAACAAATTTGTGCTGGTTTGTGCAAGGTGTATGCATCTTGCGATGCTAAAAAAATTCTTGACTTTGTCACGTGTGACTTTTAGACCCATTTTCTCCCGCACAGCTAAATGGAGGTGATATATACCTCCAAAACTGGCTGGATGAATGGGATCGTAGTAAAGTTCTTTCATCCACCTCTTCTCACTCATTACGCTTTATGATTTAGTTTCAAGTGTGACACCATTATTTACCTATTCCAAAATATACATACGCAAATGTCACTGGTACAACAACCACATTTTAAAAATAAAAAAAAATTGGGTCACATCATGGGAAAGAACACGTAGTTGAGTAAAACATTATCTCTCTCTAGGAGCTAATAACAATTGTGAGTTGTACTAATATTAAGTTGAAAAATGCACGCGATAATAATGTTTATAACGGCAAGGTTAAATATGGTTACAAACGTACACAATATAATGATATGAAAACTCAAAGTCGTAATAAGCATGTAGGCCTGGTATAGAACAGAAGGATTAACCTTTGATTCCAGCATCTTTGAACATCTTCAATTCATGTGTGACATCAATGTGTTGTTGGTTACGGAGCTGATATTTCATAACATTGTGAAACAGTGTGAGTATGGTGAGTACATGGCTTACATTTATTTCATTTTTGCAATTTTCCAAAATGTTTTGAAATGTCTCAGTCAAACCCAAGTTGCTCACAGATATGACATGTCGCACAAAAGATTCCCAAGGAGTTTGAAAAACTGTCAAAGACATGGCTCGCACTTTTTGCATTAACTAAAGGATGTTTTCAATGGCAGGGTCTTTATCAGAATCAGAATACCCTTTACTGTCATTGTATTCAGTGTGCAACGAGATTAGAGAGTTCCCCGCTCCAGTTCAATACAACAATAATTTAATTAAATATATAAAATAGATTATTTAAAGATTAAATAATTAAATGGAAAATTAACACAAAATTGGAAAAATAAAAACACATTATGTCGCTGTTCTGCAAGGTATGGGTATTTGTGTCTGAGAGTTCAGCACGGAGATGGCTCTCGGGAAGAAACTGTTTTTCAGTCTGTTAGTCTTTGTCTTGATGCACCTGTAGCGCCTAGGTCAAACAGGTGTGAGCTCGGGTGAGTATTGTCTTTAATGATATTGAGAGCTCTGATGAGGCACCGGGTGGTGTAGATTTCCGACAGGGCAGGGAGAGGGATGCTAATGATCCTCTGTGCTGTTTTGACTGTCCTCTGGAGCCTCGCTCTGTCTGCCTCAGTGCAGCCGCTGTACCAGGTGGAGACACAGTACGTCAGCAGGCTCTCGATGGACGAGTGGTAGAAGGCCAGCAGCAGCTTCTTGTCCAGGTTGAATTTCCTGAGGACCCTCAGGAAGTGAAGACGCTGGTGGACCTTCTTTATCACTGCTGTGGTGTTGTGTGTCCACGAGAGGTCATCGAAGATCACTACTCCCAGAAACTTGAATGTGTGGACCCTCTCCACAAACACGCCTTTGATGTAGAGGGGGGGTGGCACAGTCTTGTTCCTCCTGAAGTGGCTGACGATCTCCTTTGTTTTTGCAGCGTTAAGCCGTAGTTTATTGTCCTCACACCAAGCCGTTAGTTTCTGGATCTCCTCCCTGTAAGGTGTCTCGTCACCTTTTGAGATCAGACCGACCACTGTCGTATCGTCAGCAAATTTGACGATGGTGTTGTTTCCGTGTGCCGGGCTGCAGTCATAGGTGTAGAGAGCGTACAGGAGAGGGCTCAGCACGTATCCTTGCGGGGAACCGGTGCTCAGCGTTCGGGGCCGAGCATCACAGTCTGAAGTCAGTTGGTCAGAAAGTTCTTAATCCAGGTGCATGTGAGGGTGGAGAGGCCGAGAATATCCAGTTTGATGATGAGGATGTCTGGGATGATCGTCTTGAATGCTGAGGTGTAGTCCTCAAAGAGCATCCTGGCATAGCTCTGCTGTTGTTCCAAGTGGGCCAACACAACATGCAGAGCAGTGTCGATGGCATCCTCAGTGGATCTGTTAGCTCGGTATGCAAACTGGTAGGGGTCCAATGTGGGAGGAAGGCAGTCTCTGATGTGCTGGAGAACCAGTCTCTAAAAGCACTTCATTATGAATAGTGTGAGAACAAAAGGACGGTAGTCATCCAGGTGGATTGTGGGTGACTTTTTGGGGACGGGAAAAATGGTGGAAGTTTGACTGCTTGAGCCAGGGAGCAGTTGAAGATCCTGCAAAAAACATGTGATAGCTGGTGGGCACATGCTCTGAGGACTTTGCCTGGTATTCCGTCGGGTCCCGTGGCTTTCCTGGGGTTTACTGCCAGGAGCGCACGCCTCACATCGTGTTCCTCCAAAGTGAGTGAGGAGGAGTTGAGGCATGGAGTGCAGGGGTGTGGCGGTTGGGGTGAGTCAAAGCGAGCAAAGAAGCAGTTTAGCTCCTCCGCCAGCGACGCACTCAGGTCTACCGGTGTTACGCTACCTCCTCGGTAGTTGATGATGCGCTGTAGACCTTGCCACACCTCCCGTGGATTGTTGCTGGCAAGGTGGGACTCTAGCCTCTTCTTGTAGTCCGTTTTGGCTCGCTTAATGCCTTTTTTCAGGTCAGCACGGGCCACAATGTACAGAGCTCTGTCGCCTGACCTGAAGGCAGTGTCACGGGCTTTGATGAGTGAACGAACCCGCCTGGACATCCAGGGTTTCATGATTGGGAAAGTCTGAATGGTCTTGTTCAGGGACACAGTTTCCATGCAGAACTTGATGTAGTCCAGTACACATTGTGTGTAAACATCATCAAGATCCTGATTTCCAAAGAGGTCCCAGTCTGTGTGATGGAAGCAGTCCTGTAAATCATCCATGGCGGTCTCATGCCATGTTTTCACAGTCTTTGTGGTGGGCCCGAGTCTGCATCTGAGAGGGGTGTACGCAGGCGTGAGCAGCAAGGGCCGGTGGTCTGACTGGCCGAGGGGGGCGAGGGGAATGGCTCTGCACCCGTGCTTGATGTTCGAATAAACATGATCAAGAGTGTTCGCTCCCCTTGTTGAGCACTTGACATGCGGGTGGAACTTCGGGAGTACAGTCTTCAAATTGGCCTTTTTAAACTCTCCCGCTACTATATGAATGCCATCAGGGTGGGCCCGCTGCTGTTTATTGATGACGCACACGAGAGTAGCGAGAGCGCCGTGCTAGTGTTAGCATCAGGAGGGTTGTAAAGTATGTTGACTACTGTTTGCGCCATCGGGACATAATAAGGCCGACATTTAACAGACATGTACTCGATGTCGGGGGAGGAGATTTTCTCTACGATCATGCTGTTGCTGGACCAGTCTTCATGCACGTAAATACAGAGACCCCCACCCCTGCTCTTACCAGTGTCTCTCGTACGATTCGCGCAATAAAGCGAGCGCTCAGCTAGCTGGATGCTAGCGTCGAAGGCGAAGGAAATGTCCCTACTGTTACTGCTACATGGTCCTCATGCACGCCTGTATGGTACGTATATATATATATATATATATATATATATATATGTATGTATATATATATATATATGTATGTATATATATATGTATGTATATATATATATATATGTATGTATATATATATGTATGTATATATATATATATATATGTATGTATGTATATATATATATATATATATATATATATGTATGTATATATATATGTATGTATATATATATATATATATATATATATATATATATATATATATATATATATATATATATATGTATATATATACTATAGATTATAGAAATAGAATAGATAAATATATCATCTGCAATGTTGTGATTGATGCGGTGCCCTGATTGGAGTCACCGTTCTCGGTGTGGTGTTCTGGGCGTTGCTGCGTCTTGATCTGAACATCTTCATTTTCTTGAGGAGCTCTTAGGTTGAGGTCTGGCTCTTCAACTTGAAACTTTAATTTGTCTGTTTGGAGCTTGGTTTAGGCTTTTCTTATTCTGAATTGAGACTAGGGCGGCGGATCGGGGGTTCGGGTGTCAGAGGTGAGGAGAATGACGTCAGTCTGAACATGCCCTACCATGTGTTGAGGGGGACAGGTTTAGGCTTGCTCCTTTTCAGGTGGGGTTGATGTCGCCCAGTCTCAGCCCGGATAAGGGCAGAGGGTGCGTTCAAAAGGGTGACGACAACCCAGACATGTTTGGAAGGGAACAGGTTTAGGCTTGTGGGGATGTGGGGGGTGAAATCATCGCCCGGATGTCTAAATATAGGTAGAGGCTGGAAATGCCGATAACACGGAAATTGGCGCCTGAAATTGACGTCAACCGGAAGTGGAGCATGACTAGGGCGGGATCGGAAAAGACGATAACTTGGTAACAGCATGTCACCAAAATAGACATATGAAACAAAAACAAAAAAGGGGATTCGATTCATAAGTGAAAAAACAACCCCAAAAAATCTTCATCTCTCTTCAAACGGATAGAAGGGAGCATAATTAATGAATACAATTCAAAACAATAAATATTTACAAATGTCTGTACATATTTTCTTCACATAGTTGCATATTTCTATTTTCTTAAGACCAGATAAAGACCTTTTAAAGTCAATCATAAATGCTGGGAAAAAGGGCTTACTATTTCTCCATTTGAGACAGTGTATGTGGTATTTACCCAACAACAAAATAATGTTCATCATTTCAGAAACAGAAAATTCTTCCTCATCCATAAAGAAAATAATTTAATATAATTCAAATTTTGGAATATTATTAATTTTCAATGACAGACAATTATTCACATCCGTCCAAAAGCAATGAGAAATAGGACAAAGGAAAAACAAATGATCCAAAGTTTCATCGTTATGGCAGAAGAGTTGGAGTTGATTCACCGATGAAATGAGAAGTATTTAGTAAATGAACCTTAAAAGCCAAACTTACTCCAATGCGTGTTCGTTTTTTTGTACTCAAGAAGAAAAGGGTCAAATAGAATTAGAATTAGAAATCCCTTTATTGTCATTGTACTCAAGAGTGCAACGAGATTAGAGAGCTCCCCTATCCAGTGCAATACAACAATAACACAGACAAATATATAAATTAATATAAATTTGGGTGGGTATTGTCTTTGACGATGTTGAGAGCCCTGCTGAGGCACCGGGCGGTGTAGATGTCCGACAGTGAGGGGAGAGGGCAGCCAATAATCCTTTGCGCTGTTTTGACTGTCCTCTGGAGCCATACTCTGTCCGCCTCAGTGCAGCCGCTGTACCAGGTGGAGACACAGTACGTCAACAGGCTCTCGATGGACAAGTGGTAGAAGGCCAGCAGCAGCTTCCTGTCCAGGTTGAATTTCCTGAGGACTCTCAGGAAGTGCAGACGCTGGTGGACCTTCTTTACCACTGCTGTGGTGTTGTGAGTCCAATAAAGACTCAACAACTGATTAGAGTTCCGATATTTAGTTTCTTGATTTCTGGAGATCTGGAAATAGCACAAAGACGGGCGGCTTTTTCTTCATCGCACGAGAAACTGTACTCGAGTGAGCACAGTCAAAAAGAGGCGCGCGCTATTTAGCCCAGCATCACATTATATAGGATTTCGCGAGCCAGGTTTCTATGTCAAGGGTCATGTAGGTTGAAATCGGTCGGCCTCACTCCCTCCCACGGCACGGTCCACATCCAAGGGAAGGTCCTCTCCAGTTTAGTCATCGTCTGGAAGGTTGATTCCCATCTGGCACGCCAAGGCTGGCCTTTTCCGGCGGGCAGTCTCTCCATCTCTCTCTCCGCTGGCATTCCCCTGTAATCTTGTTCGTGTGTGTGCGTGTGTGTGTGTGTGTGTGTCTGTTCTGTGGGTGTGGGGGTGTGCTCCCAGATCAAATTATGTCTTTCGGAATGTGTTTTTGCAATAGCGTCCCTGTGACCCCTGCACCGCCCAATTTGGTATGTTTGCATCTTCTACGGCCTACACGAAGAATGTGCCCTGTCGTATTTGTCCATGAAGTGCCGCCTGGTTTGTAATCTGTTTGTAATGTGAGGACTGAATATGTTTGCTTTGAATGTGAGTGTCGGTCATGAAAATACTATGTGTGCACATTTAAACTAAGTAATATAACTTTAGCATATGAGAACAATATAATAAATCAGTAAACCCCATGACTTCCATCCCAGTCATTCCTATCCACAGTACTTCTAGTTTCATTTGATAAAGGCTTCTTGTCTAATCAATGTTTGACATATTCAGTCAATATGAACCTGCTAAATTTAATAATCGACATTCTGTCCAGTAAATGCTTAAAATAATCTTATCTTCTTATCTTTTCTTAAGAAATTCAGCCACAGGATGAATCTTATTTATGATTTTGAAACACGTTTGTTTTACTTTCGGCAAAACGGGGGCCATTTTTTATAGTTGATAACTCGGAAATTGGCGCTCCGGATATGAAGACACACTCCAGAAATATATATATATATATATATATATATATATATATATATATATATATATAAAACATTTTATTACGTGCACACAAAAGAAGAATGCGACCAAATCAATTGGGAATGTGTCAAAGAAATCAGAGGTCAACCAGGGCTAGGCAACACATTGTGTTTGGCTTTGGAGAATCAGGGAGACGAGGAAAGAAAGTGAGGACATGAGAAGGAGAAGGAAACAACGAAAGAAAGTGAAGATATGAGACAAAATAGCTACTGTAAATTGTAAACAGTAGAGGAAGCAAAACTGGATATTAAACCTAAAATCATAAATGTTGAAAATCTCTTTGTCGATGCTTGAACAAACAAACAAACATCTTACGGGCTCCTAAAATGATGGGGTGGATATTCACTAATTAGGGCCTGAGCAGCGAGCCCTGCAAGGCCCCTATTGTTTTTTTTAGAATTTATTATTATTATTATTATCATTAGGGCCCGAGAAGCGACTGCTGCAAGGTCACTATTGTTTTTGTAGAAATTATTGTTATTATTATCATTAGTAGTTGTAGTCGTCGTAGTAGTAGTAGTAGTAGTAGTAGTAGTCAGCATAAACTATGCAAACAAGATGGCTCTGTAGCACAATCTAGAGTGGGAAAATCAAAAATCAATCCCTGTATATTTGACCTAGCCCTATGAAAATTGGTTGGCACATGGAGCACCTCGAGACGCGCAAAAAATGAACAGGAAGTGAGTTATGAGTGTCTGAATGTCCAATTTTGGCCATTTACTCTGGATTTGTCCGATTGACCTAAAGCTTTCGTTGTACCATCTTAAGACCTGGGACAAACATTTTTAGTTTTTGAATTATTATGACGGAGGCTAGGCTTCAAAGTTTGCGTTTAATATTTTCCCTCGCAACAATAGACAAAAAATCTTTTTTTTTTCCTACATTTTAACGGACTGCGCGGAGCCTGCTGAATGAATCCCCTGAATGTACAAACCTTTTTTGCAACATAGTAGTAACGACTACACGGCTACATACTGGCTCAAGGTAACATATGTATATATATATATATATATATATATATATATATAAATATATAGGTTCACCAAACTCATGAAACTTTGCGCACTTATCAGGCCTGGCAAAATCATCAATAATTTGTCTGTTTTTTGTGCATTTTTTGAAAGATGGCTCGCTAGTGCCCCATAGAAATATTTTTTTAAAAAGGCTGCCCCGGTTTTACGTTTCCCCTAGATCTACGCAAATTTGGTAGTATATGGAACAGCCCAAAACCTAAAAAAAGTTTTTGAAGCCCTACTCTAAAGTTAGCCATTTTTAATTTCCATTTTTGTCCTTTTATAGAGGTGATTTTTTTTTCTAAATAGTTTTTGATCGGATGTAATAATGTTCCATTATCTCAATGTGCCAGTACCCCAAAGTGGCCAAGGCTGCGAGGGCCCCTTATAGCTGCTTGAAGTTTTAGTTTCTTGATGTTTTTCTGCCAGCAGTTTCAGAGAAATAACTATTATTTGGTCAGTGGAGTATTTTTGGCTGTAAATTTTGTTAATTTTTAATATTCGCAGTCTCAAAAATGTGGCTCAAAATGCCCTACAAATATTTAGTGAAGCAGCCTTGATAGTACATGTCAACAAGAGTTGGTGGCACATGTAACAGCCCAAGACCTACAAAGAGTCTCTGAAGCCTTATTAGAAACTAAAAAGGTCATTCATTTTTTATTTATTTTCCAATATTGCCCCATTTTTGGAATGCAATGCAATTGCAATGTGCTAATTTCCAAACGTGTCAGTACCCCAACGTTGCCAGGGCTGTCCTTTATAGCTGCTCGCAGCTCTAGTTTTATTTCTTTCATGGAATGAGTGACATCACACTTGTCTAGTCAAATTCCAGCTTGTTTTTTTCAATGCGTGTGACTTCTTTGTAAAATATGTGTACATTTTTGGTGGCTAAAACAGTCACTTATGTTTGAACATATTTAAAATGTAAATTATAGACAGTGACAGCATAAATTTTAAGTCATTCAACAAACAAAAAAAAGCTCTTTTTTCTTGGGTGTGAAATGCGGGAAAACAATTTTCACAACTGCAAAACTTAAAAAATATTTTGTTAACTTGCCAAACTTAGAATTGTCTGTTTCTTGCTTTGAATTTTGAAACCACACAACTTTTTACTGTGTTGTTCCGCATAATCAAGATCAATTTCAAATCTTGGTTAAAGTTTTAAATATTATTTTTTTCCTTTCTCAATTAATGCAGGAAGCCAAATATATGTGGGAGTAAATAGTAATATTGCAATTTTCTGAAATTTTCTGTCAAGTTTACACTTAGCTCCAGCAGTTTTGTCTCTTTACTTTGTAATCTAGTGGGCCACTACATGTCGTCAGTCAGCCAATCAGAGCCAGTCAACATCAGGTCCACGGCTCATACCTTGTCCCGCAAGCAGACAGAAAAAATTCTGACGCCAAGCTCCTCCTTCCAGGAGGCTTCTCAAGCCAATGTGAAGGAGATGATGATTCCCTCCACTCCTCTGAGGAATTGTAATAAAACCTTCAGCAGCAGCACATTGCCAAGGTAACCACCAAATTCGAGTTTGACCTCCGTTGTTCTGCTGAGTTACTCCGATTGATCTATCATATCTTTGTGAATGTGTTGTTACCCCATTAATGCATTCAATTAATCACTGAGTACTCCGAAGAAAGTATGCAATAGTTGTCATTCAGTTAATGTTTTACTTTTGATGCAAATTATTAATATTATATACAATATAAAATATTAGTTTGTTTATTTCAAGTCAACATTCCTGATTATATTTATGGTTACATGTATTTTCTTTACTTTAATATCAAATTTTCAAAAAGGTGCTGGATGTAATTTTTTGATTTGGACCAAAGGATTTTGAGTGTGATTTTGCGCATGCGCAGTCTTTGAAACCTGCAGCGAATAATTTCCAAACCGCTACCATTATGGATTTGGACGTGGGGGTTACCGGATGTTGAAATCGGTAAGAACTTTTGGAAACTTTACATTTTGATAACTTTACGGTAAGTTTAAAGTCAGTTTTGTTTTTAACCATGTTATTGGCCTTGACTGGACATCATCTTTACTCCTTGAATTTGACTCACGGAGACAACGTTTTTCCAATCACAGTGAAAGCAGGCAGCTACACAGTACGTGGATGGGTGGAGCTCCCGCTTAAAGGTATGTATTTTACCCAGCTATACCAGGAAGTCACCATAAAATTTTGAATTGCTGCGGAATAAGCGTGAGCCGTGTGTGACGCTTGTATGAGTCTGTGCATGTAAAAAGTATGTGAACACTGTTGTGTCCAATGTGTTTTTACACTAAACTAAGCTAAGTTAGCAAGAGCCGTGTTTTCCTCACATTAGTCTTCCCGTTCTAATTTTTACTGCAGTAATCAAAATGAAAGTTTTCTTTGACTTTATTTGATTTTACCTTTTGGACGTGAACAATGTCTCAGAATAGTCTTCCATACATTGAAATACAACCACGCACTTACTTAAATGAACAAAGGTATAGAAACAGTGACCAAACTCCTCAAGAAAATGAGTGTGAGTGTATGAAGCAACATGTTCCAGAAAACAAGGTTTTTGCTCGTAACATTATTTTATTTGTGACTTGGGCTAATTGTTACCAAAAAAAGAAGAAAAGTGGTATGTAAGTTTTATGTTTTTGTTTCCCCCACCATCATTAGTCTAAACAGCATGGATACTATCAGCCTTCTCTTTTGTCAGACATGTAGCCTGTAAAAGTACAGAGACTGTTTTTTTTCTCCCAAGTCTGTACTCAACTGTTCTTCTAGATTTTCAAGTATTAATTAGATAATTGATTTTTTTTTTTTGTGCATATGCAGGAAAATGAGGCAGAATGCAGGAATATGATGCTGACAAAGTGGAGCATGCAACCATGGCCACCTGTGTCAATGGGAGAGAGGATCCTTGGCACCCACTCAAAGATATTAAGATAGTCATTGATGGATCACTTGGGTCCTGAACAAGTTCCCCTTCTTATTTAATGTATAATGTTAAACCATTCGGGCTGAAAAAGTTCACTGAACAATTAAAGGGTTTAGATTTAAAGTTTCTTTTTTTCAGACATGTCACACAAGGATGCAGTGACAGTTATGATGAAGGTTGAAATGACAGTCGAAACTGTCAGTAAGGTAAGAATTTTTTTCTCTTTGCTAGAATAAAATCGGGAACACTTTATAATAAGTACATACTAATAAGCATTAGCTAGGCATTTCTAATTACTGAAGTCATCATTCACAAAGCAGGTTTTTAATAATGCATGTAGTTTGTAATTACCTTAGTATAAAAGAGTTATCCGTCATTATTTTGCAAGGTACCAACGGATACTTCCTTTTTCTGTTATCGACTACAGTATACAGTATGCGGTTGCACATTGAATGATTTTGTTGTTTTTAATTTGATGTGAATGTCAGCATTACCTTTGTTCTGTCATTACCATTTATCTAAATGACAAGTGAAAACTCTTTGAATTATGTTAAATTAATAAATTAATAAGTATTTGCAAGCAATATGCAAATGATTATTCATGTCCAAAACATGCTTTATAAATGATAACAATTGCTGAGCTAATGCTTATTAGTGTGTACTTATTCTAAAGTGTTACTAAAAAAACATCAGAAAAAAAAGAAACTTTAAACCTATTTTTAAAAGAAGACGAGATGAATGCCATAGTGCTAATAAAAGGGTTTATTAGGGAATTTGTAAATTAAGTCAGCCCCAAGTATGAATGCTTCATACATGAATCCAGGTTAAAACTGATTATATTAGATATATTGAATATGAATGATCTCTGAAAGCATTTTTCAAAATATTTTTTAAAAATCATTTTCTGGACTGTACATTCAATTTTAGTAAGCTATCTTTAATTTCTCTGTATTTTGTTTTTAAATGTCGTTATTTTTTTATTTTTTTCGTATTGTGCTTGTAATTATGTGCTCTCTAAATAAAGCTCCCTGGCACTTGCCTTGCCTATGATTCTAAATTATTATTTGAAACACATTTCATCTTAAGTCTTTTTTTTAATTCAATTCAATATGTATTTCATTCAATATATAATTCAATATATATATGACAATATATATATATAATTCAATATATATATATAACTTTAATTAAAAAAATATATATATACATATATATATATATATATACATATATATACACACACAAAAAAATGTAATCGCTTGACACCACTAATATATATATATATATATATATATATATGTGTGTGTATATATATATATATATGTGTAATATATATATATATATGTGTATATATATATACATATTAGTGGTGTCAAGCGATTAAATTTTTTTAACTAATTAATCGCACATTTTTCTGAAATTAATTGCGATTAATCTAAATTTGTTCTTTTTTTATACATTTATTAACGAGTAAAATCTTGGAATTCATGTCATCAACACAAAAAGTATATTTCTATTGAAATACTTTTAATAGCAATTATTTTAACAGCTTTCTCTTATCTTTGAAAAAATTCCTCCTTTTCAACAAAATCAATATTGACTTAGCTTTACTGGCATCTTTTCTCTTCATGCTCTTTGCACTAACATAAATAAAAACAACTCAGAACAATTTTTAAGTACGAAAGGGCGATAACATTTTACAAGAAATACTGGTAATATAAATAAGTTTCTCAACCTCATGTCAGTTAACTTTCAAAAAAGTGCATGAGTCAATGTAGCGGTCCCTTGGACTTGAAATAATGACGTAGAGTTTCAACTGGTGTCAAGAATCTTTTATTGCTGAACAACGGGTCCAGCATACATCACTGTGAAAACTACGGAACAGAAAAACACAAACTGTAACAGTAGTTCCCAAAACAATTCACATATCAACTACATACAAACAAATAAGGAAATACAAATGAATCGAATTACATCAGCTGACGAATAATCCACATTTTTAGTACATTTAGTATTTTATGCATCGTCGTACCTCGTTACGCTTTCCAAGGGTGCTAATAAACGGTTGTCTTTTCCCGGGACAGACGTTGATATACTGAGCATTCCTCTGGAAATATATAAGGACATGATTCGTGGGGTCGCGACCCGGAAGTTAAATAAAGAAAACGAAGAAGAAATAACCCCCAAAACTAACACGGAAATGCCACTAGGTGGCACTGCAGGTCCACAACCTCCCATCCACACACATAAACAAAACAACAACAATGCACCTTATCAGGCATTTACACTCCCACCAAATCCTAGTACCATGAATAAACAATATACAAAGAGTAAATGAGCTGTACAGGATTTCTTGCATCTATTAAACCTGTCAGGTTAACTATGTGTGTGGGGTATCGAACAGACAAACCAACAAACAAACTGTCTTGTTTAGTCTCCCAAAAGACGCACTAATTTTTGGATAGGTCTCTCAATAATTGATGGATCAAAGGAAGGATCTGTTTGTTTATGAGATTTTCGCTCTCCAACTTGCAATTTAATGCGACACACCAAGCCATCACTACTTTGAACCGTCTCAATCCAAGTTCCCACAGATTCCTTGGGAGGTTATCATCCTTAACAATGACAATGTCATCTACTTGGAGGTTGCGACGAGGTGAGTGCCATTTCTGTCTAGTCGATATGTTCATCAAATATTCTCTTTTCCAGCGGCTCCAGAACTGTTCAATAAGATATTGGACTCTTCTCCATCTCTTAGTCGCATACAGGTCTTCCTTAACAAACATCCCAGGGGGAGGAAGAGCTCCTTTGGATTTCATCATAATGAGGTGATTCGGTGTTATTGGTTCAAGTGCATTTGGATCATTAATTCCGTCTACTGACAATGGGCGGCTGTTCACAATAGCCATGGCCTCATAAAATAGTGTTCGGAGGGAAGCATCATCAAGTCGACCTTGGCATTGTGCAAAGGTGCCGTTCAACACATTCCTGACAGTTCTGATCTGGCGTTCCCAGACACCACCTGCATGGCTGGCAGAGGGGGCATTAAAACAAACTCACACTGCTTCTCAGCCAGGAAAATTTCCAGTAGCTTAGCGTCACATTGTTTTAGCCCTTCCTTGAATTTGTTTCTGGCACCCACAAAATTAGAACCTTGGTCACAGTGGATTTGTCGAACAGTTCCCCTAAGACTAATGAAGCATCTCAATGAGTTGATGAAAGAGTCTGTTGACAAATCCTGAAGCAATTCAATATGAACAGCTCTCGAGTACAAACATGTGGAAATCAAGCCGTATCTTTTGTATTCTTTCCGAGCTTTCTTCACAATGAAAGGACTAAAACAGTCCATGCCACTGCACGTGAATGGTGCTGAGGCTTCAACTTGTTCTTTAGGTAGTTCTGCCATTTGTTGGTTTTCTGTTGGCCGCCCAAGTTTTCTACATAACACGCAGGCATGTATTAGCTTGGAAACCAGCTTGCCTCCTCCAATTACCCAGAATCCGTTTGCCCGAAGCTCATTTAGCGTCTGGCTCCGACCCTGATGGCATGTTTTAGCATGGAAGTGGGACACAATCAGTTGGACAATGTGGCTGTTAGCTGGTAAGATGACTGGGTGCTTGACTTTGTGACAGAGCAAGGAGCTTTTTAATCTTCCACCAACACAGAGAAGTTCGTCAGACCAGATGGGGTTGAGACTGAAAAGAGTGTTTGTGTTTGGAAGATATTGTCCATCCTGAAATATCTTGATCTCAGAGGCAAAGGCTTGTTGCTGAACAATCTTAATCAAGTCCTTTGCAGCCCTTTCGCGCTCATCAACTGTCACAAGCTCACTGTGTAGTTTCTGCTTAGATCCCAGTCTCTTGATTCTTGCAACTACCTTAAGGATCATTGTCCAAGAAGAAAACTGATCCAGACGTCTGAGGATGTCACTATAGTTCTTTGTTTCAGTTGCAAGTACTTGAATAATCTTCACCTGTGGATCGCCAACAAGAAATTCTGGTGGGCTGCTGGCCGTTAGATGCAATTCACGCTCCCAGAAAAACTTTGGCCCTCGCAGCCAGTTTGTCGAATGAATATCTGAGGCACAAAGACCTCAAGATGCATGATCAGCAGGATTTTCAGCAGTGTCCACATAGTGTCACTGACTGGGATCAGCGTTATACCTTATCACTTGAACTCGATTCGCAACAAATATGGAACCTACGAGCATCGTTGTTAATGTATCCAAGCACGACTTGAGAATCTGTCCAGAATACCTCTTCACCAGCTCCCAGCTCCTCAAATCCTGCGCAGACCAGCTGTGTGGAATCGTCCAGCACATGTTCAACCTGAGCTTGAAGCTGGGCAGAGTCCCCCAGCTGTGGAAAACATCCTGCCTGGTTCCGGTTCCAAAGACACCCCATCCGAAGGAGCTCAACAACTTCAGACCAGTGGCGCTGACGTCTCATCTGATGAAGACCCTGGAGAGACTGGTCCTCGTCCATCTGCGCCCCCTGGTCAGCTCCTCAATGGACCCACTCCAGTTTGCATACCAGCCTGGCATCAGTGTGGATGATGCCATCATCTACCTGCTCCACACTTCACTCTTCCACCTGGAGAAGGCGGGGAGCACGGTGAGGATCATGTTCTTTGATTTCTCAAGTGCTTTCAACACCATCCAGCCCGCCTTATTGGGAGACAAGCTGGAGCAGGCGGGAGTGGCCCACCACCTCATCACATGGATTCACAACTACCTCACAAACCGGCCACAGTACGTGAGAACACAGGACTGTGTGTCTGACGTGCTCCTCTGCAGCACGGGAGCGCCGCAGGGAACTGTGCTGGCTCCCTTCCTGTTCACCCTCTACACCTCGGACTACAAATACAATTCCACAACCTGTCACCTGCAGAAGTTCTCTGATGACTCTGCGATTGTCGGCCTCATCACTGACGATGACGATCGGGAGTACAGAGGGGTTACGCAGGGGTTCGTGGACTGGTGTCAGCAGAACCGCCTCCAAATCAACGCTGGGAAATCCAAAGAGCTGGTGGTGGATTTCCGCAAGCGTCGGCACTCTCCACCTGCACCAGTGAATATCCAGGGAACAGACGTTGAGAGGGTCTCAACTTACAAGTACCTGGGTGTTCATCTGAACAATAAACTGGACTGGAGCGACAACACAGACGCTCTCTATAGGAAGGGTCAGAGCAGACTCTTCCTACTCAGGCGGCTGAGGTCCTTTGGCGTTCGGGGAACACTCCTCAGGAACTTCTATGACTCAGTGGTTTCATCAGTCATCTTCTATGGAGTGGTCTCCTGGGCAGGAGGCATCTCGGGCCGAGACAAAAAGAGACTGGACAAACTGGTGAGGAGGGCCAGCTCTGTCCTGGGCTGCTCCCTGGACTCTGTGGACTCAGTGGGGGGCAGAAGGATGATGGCAAAACTGTCATCAATGCTGGACAAACCAGCCCACCCATTCAATGACACTCTGAGAACACTTTACAGCTCCTTCAGTGATAGACTTTTACACCCTCGCTGTACCAAAGAGAGATTTCGCCGCTCCTTCCTGCCTACTGCTGTCAGACTTTTTAACAAGAACATTGGGTCAGGCCTACAAACAGGAGGGCATTAGTGCAATTGTGCAGTCCTAGAATGCAATATACACTACTACTGTACTTTCAGCCAAGGGTGTACTTTAACATCGACCAATGATGTATTTTGTTTACCATTACAGTATTCTTATTACAATACTTCTATCACTGTAGTATTTCTACCACTGCAGGATGTTCACTATTACAGTACTTTTATCATTGCAGTACTTTTATAATTACGGTATTTCCTATCATTGCGGTACTTTTACTATTACAATACTTCATCATTGCAGTATTTTTCCATCGTTGCAGTACTTCTACCATTATAGTACTTTTATCATTGCAGTATATTTTATCATTGCAGTACTTTTACCATTACAGTACTTTTATCATTGCAGTATTTTCTATCATTGCAGTACTTTCCTGTCATTTCAGTACTCTCACCATTACAGTACTTTTATCAGTGTAATATCTTTATCATTGCAGTATTTTCAATCATTCAGTCGTTTTTATCATTACAGTGTTTCCCCCTCTGTATAATGGACAGGCATTAGGAGTGTTTCCTTACACTTAGATACGTTTATACTGTGTATATTTGCATGCTTTTTATGAATGTCTGCTGCTAATGTTACACATTAACGGCTACATTACGCCTGTGTGATCTATATCTTTGCTGCTGTAACACTTCAAATTTCCCCATTGTGGGACTAATAAAGGACATCTTTATCTTTATCTTTTTATCAATCTTCATGTCAAGCTCACATTTTGACATGGCACTGATTTTTGTGGAAACCACTGCTGCGGCAAGTTCTAGCCCAGGAATACTTGTCACCTTTGATTGGGCAACCCTTGCCTTTGCAAACACAAGACTGCAATGTACATCATTCTTGTCGTTTGTGTACCTTAGGTAAGAACATGCACCGTAACTGACTGGCATCCGCAGCTGGCATCCGAAAAATGGTGCAACTCTACTTTCACAATGTTATGCAAGTCACATGGATGGTAACACCGTGGAATTGAAATTTCTTTCAACTTGTGAAAACCATTTAACCACCCCTCCCACCGTGGGGTAACATCTTCTGGGAGAGGATCGTCCCATCCAATGCCTCTGTAACAGAGTTCTTGAAGGATAAGCTTTCCCTTTAGACTGAATGGTGTGATGAATCCAAGCGGATCATAAAGAGAGGCAATGATGGACAGGCAACCGCGTCGGGTTGAAAGCTGATCTTGCAAACTAATATTGAAGTAGAAAGTGTCCATTTTTATGCACCATTGAATTCCAAGTGCAGGCTCTGAAGGGGATGGATCTAATCCAATGGGTTCGATGGTTGCTGCCCTTTCCGAAGAATTTAAGAATGTGAGGGCTGCTTCCTTATTCGAGTTGAATTTACGAAGGCGCAGGCCTCCTCTACTGCACAATTCTTGTGACTCAATGATCAGTTTCTTGGCTTCTGCGACTGATGGAACGCTGACTAAGCCGTCCTCAACATAAACGTTTTTCTCCACAAATGTCGAAGCTAGTGGAAAGAGGGATTTGTGTTGTCGTGCCAGATGTTTCAAACCAAAGTTGGCACATCCTGGAGACGAGGAGGCGCCGAAGAGATGAACTGTCATCCTGTACTCCTGTGGTTCCTTCTACAAATCTCCACCTTTCCACCAGAGAAATTTCAAATAATTTCGTGATTCAGGAGTGGCAGAGAACTGATAAAACATTATTTCGATATCACCTATGATTGCTACTGCCTCCTTCCTGAAACGACAAAGAACACCTATCAAGGGATTAATTAGGTCAGGGCCGGTTAACAGGGTGTCGTTTAAAGAAATACCATGGAATTTGGCTGAACAATCAAATACGACTCTTAACTTGTCTGGTTTTCGGGGATGAAAGACGCCATGGTGCGGAAGGTACCACTCACTCTCTCCCTCAGATGCTACAGGGGCAGGCTCCTCTTCAACTTTGTTAATAGTTTCTTCCATTGATGTGATGTATTGATCATAATATTGTTTATTGGCCTTTAATTTCTTCTTAAGACACTGCAGTCAAATTGTAGCTAGTCTCTTATTGTTTGGTAGATTAGGTGGACTGTTACCTTTGAAAGGAGGGGGGAACTCATAATGTCCGTCTTTCCTTTGTGTGATGCGATCACTGAGGAACTGTATGAAATGGACATCATTCTGCGAAACATATTTATCTTCAGAATTTCTGTCGATGAAGTCTGATTCGAGAGCCTTCAGAACATCTGTAGTTGATGGACTTGGGATTTCCTTTTCTGTCAGCCGATGCACAAAATTCTGACTTCCTTGTCTGTCTAGGTGGGGGTTTGATTAGCCAACAATACTCCATCCTAGTTTTGATCTTTGTGCATACGGTTGCATTTTATCACCAATAACAACCTCAAGAGGAGCTAGTGCAATGGACAGTCATGTCCAATCAGGAGCCTTACATCACAGTCTTGAAGTGGTGGTAGCTTATCTGCCAAGTGTCTGAGATGAGGCCACAATAATGCTGTTTCTTGTGTTGGTACATAAGACTTATCCACTGGGATGAAGTCTCGGCTGTAAGCCTTTTCCAGTGAGATGCGATTCTTCGAGTGTAGTCCTCTAACTTGAAGACCTTGGATGTTTTTGCTTGATATGATTATGTCAATAGCTGTCATAGTACTGAGTTTCAAATTTATTGGTTGTGCATCCACCTTCAGTTTGTCCAGTACATCCTTTAAAACTAACGTTGAGTCACTCTGTGTGTCCAGTATTGCATATGTGAGAACCTCTCTGTGTGGTTCTAGTACTGAAGATACAAAGACTGGGACAATACTCGAGGTGGCAGAAGCATGTCGTGTTGATGTATGAGATATAACATTGTACAATTCCTGGTTTAGAGGTTCATTTGCGGAAGTGGAGTTATTGCGTATTGCTTCCACAGGTCCTTGGTTTCTGTCTTCGTGCAAACAGATAGGGTGACGACGACTGCATATCTTACAAGTATGCCGTTTCTTACAATCTTTGGTAATGTGACCTTTTCTTAAGCATCCAAAACAGAGTTGATTTTCATAAATGACTGCCCTTTTTTCTTCGCCACTTTTTGCTGCAAAGACGGGACATTTTGCGATGCCATGATTTTCACTTTCACAGACTGTGCAAGGCGGCTTTAGTGCTGTTTGCTTCTGGATTCTCTTGAGCAGATGTACTTGCTTGTATATTTGTGTTTAGAGCGTTGGCTTTGTTCTGTGATTTTTTTTCTGTAGATTTGAAATTTATCAATAACGGAGAAGCAATGGGGTTACAAGCAATCCGTACTTCTGTGTTCAGGAACTCCGTGAAGCATGCGAGATCTGGATAGTCTCCAGAAGTGTCAAGTTCTGCAACAACTATTCGACTCCACCTGCGCACAATCCATTCTAGTAATTTTTGGAGCAACTTGTGGTTTTCTTCGCAATCATTAAGAATAGCTAGTCCTTTAACATGTGTGATTGCCTCTGTGCAGCCTTGGAGGAAGTCTGCAAACTCCCGTAGTGCTTGTGAACCGTTGGCGTCGATCTTTGGCCATCTCACAAGCTTATCTCGGAAAGCCCTTTGTATGATGAATGGGTTCCCATATCTGTCCTGTAAGACTTTCCAGGCTCCTTTTTATGCATTCTCTGAATTGCGATAAAAGAAACTTTCTACAGCTGTGAGCGCCTCTCCCGTAAGATAATTTTTTAAACAAAACATTTTCTCACTTGGTGGGAGGGGTTTCCTATCAATAAGAACAATGAATGACATCTTCCACTCCGTCAACTTTAAAGGGTTACCACTGAACACAGTTGGTTCAGGTGCTGGCAAGCGACTCATGCTTATTGAACTTGCAATTGCTTGGGCTAAGATTGGCAGATTCCCGAGTCATTGAGATTTCAGGGGGAGCTGCTTGATGAGGATGAAATGACACAGCATCTGGATTCAATTGAGGTTTAGGTTCTGTTCTATAGCAAGCAGAGAAAGTTTGGTCATGAAACTCTTCGTGTTTCTCAGAACCTTTGAAACTGCCATATGCTTTCATACGAGCTGCTGCTATAGCTACATCCTTTTCTGCTTGCAACTGCTGCAATTTTGCTCTCTCTTGTTCCAACTGTTGTTGCATTTCCACCTCCTTTTTTTCATTTCTGAAAACATCTTTGCCTCTTTAAGTTTCCATTCACCCTCTAGCTTGTGGAGGTCTGCTTGATGTGTTTGAATTTCTTTCTTCTTTCATCATAATGAGACGATTGTTTTGGTGTGGGTGTGGCCAAAAATAGATCCATACTCATCTTTGCTTAATATTTCTCTTACCCTTTCCTTCTCAAGCTGGTCATTAAAATCTTGGTTAACAGTCTCGAGACGGTTCATAAGAAGATCACATATTTCCCCTGTTAGCGAAACACAGGCATCCATTTTTTTGACAATCTCGGGCGTGGTGTTACAGTTATGTAGGATAGGTTCATACTGCTGGCTTACGTCATTATGCTTTGCTTGAATGTGTTGCTTTAAGCTGAGAAGGTCTTCTGATGAACAGAGGGTTTTTAGTTTTGTCCTTGTCTGCCTTGCGGCCAGCTTCCAATTATCAAAGGCCTTGTTAAAAGCCTTCTCACGTTTTTTAGTACCTTGTTTATTCATCTCTTGGCCTTTCTCTGTTAACTTTCTTTCGCGTGATCTGGATTTGAGCTGTGTGTCGGTAGGACTGACTGCACTCTCTCTTGTTCGGCTGCTCTAAGTCAAGGAGCTTTTTATTGTGCTATGCCTGAATTTACACATTTAAGATGTAGTTACACTTTACTACAGAGTAACATTTACATCAAGCATTAACAGATTATGGACAACCTAAAGGATTCTTAGCATGAAACAGCAAGCAGAATGTCAGAAATAAAGGGTGTGCAGATTAATGGAAAGAGATAAAGAGATGTAACATTGATTATGCAAAAGCACGTGTACCTTGAACTCGTCACCAATTTTAGAAAAGTGAGCAGCTGTGAATTAGTTCACAATATTTACCTTAAAACAGCAAGTCATTATCAGGAAAGTTCAAATATGCTAAACTTGCATGTCCATTTGAATTCTTGCCAGGTTACGAGAGCTGATCGATGGCAGCGTAGACTGGTTGGTACCGGGTGTCTTTGGTTGATGGTGATCAACTCTTCACCAGGGATGGCAAGGCTTTGTGCTGCGACGAGTTTTCACTGTAGCGGCCCCTTGGACTTGAAATAATGACGTAGAGTTTCAACTGGTGTCGAGAATCTTTTATTGCTGAACAACGGGTCCAGCATACTGCACCGTGAAAACTATAGAACAGAAAAACACAAACTGTAACAGTAGTTTCCAAAATAATTCACATATCAACTACATACAAATGAATAAGGAAATACAAATGAATCGAATTACATCAGCCGATGAATAATCCACATTTTTAGTACATTTAGTATTTTATGCATCGTCGTACCTCGTTACGCTTTCCAAGGGCGCGAATAAACGGTTGTCTTTGCCTGAGACAGACGTTGATATACTGAGCGCTCCTCCGGCAACATATAAGGACACAATTCGTGGAGTCGCGACCCGGAAGTTAAATAAAGAAAACGAAGAAGAAATAACCCCCAAAACGAACACGGAAATGCCACTAGGTGGCACTGCAGGTCCACAACCTCCCATCCACACACATAAACAAAACAACAATGCACCTTATCGGGCATTTACAGTCAATATAAAATGCAACAATACAGAAGAAAGTGCAGTTAACCATTGACCAATCTCTACGCCCTCTACACCTACGACTGCAGCCCGTCCCACAGTAACAACGCCATCGTCAAGTTTGCTGACGACACGACAGTGGTTGGTCTGATCTCGGAAGGTGACGAGACAGCCTACAGAGAGGAGGTCCAGAGACTGACGGCTTGGTGCGAGGACAACAGACTGCAACTCAACATTGCAAAAACAAAGGAGATCGTCATCGACTTCAGGAGGAACAAGACGGTGCCGCCCCCCCTCTGCATCGAAGGCGTGTGTGTGGAGAGGGTCCACACGTTCAAGTTCCTGGGAGGACAGATCTCCAATGACCTTTCTTGGACACACAACACCACAGCAGTGGTAAAGAAGGTCCACCAGTGTCTGCACTTCCTGAGCGTTCTCAGGAAAGTCAACCTGGACAGGAAGCTGCTGCTGGCCTTCTACCACTCGTCCATCGAGAGCCTGCTGACGTACTGTGTCTCCACCTGGTACAGCGGCTGCACTGAGGCGGACAGAGTAAGGCTCCAGAGGACAGTCAAAACAGCGCAAAGGATTATTGGCTGCCCTCTCCCCTCACTGTCGGACATCTACACCGCCCGGTGCCTCAGCAGGGCTCTCAATATCGTCAAAGACAATACCCACCCAAACTCACACCTGTTCGACCTGATGCCCTCTGGCAGGCGCTACAGGTGCATCAAATCAAGGAACAACAGACTGAGAAACAGTTTCTTTCCAAGAGCCATCTCCATTCTAAACTCACACACACACACACACGACCACCCTTACTTTGCAGAACAGCAACGTGATGTGTTTTTATATATCTTATTCAGTATTATTTTCCGTTGCACTAACTATTCTCTTATTTATCTAATTTATATATTTATTTGAATTATTGTTGTATTGCACTGGAGCGGGGAGCTCTCTAATCTCGTTGCACACTTGAGTACAATGACAATAAAGGGATTTCTGATTCTGATTCTGACACAAATTTGGGTTAATCCTTCACACTCAGCCAATTACTGAGGCATACCAGTCTGTTCACACTATCAGGGGACAGAGAAGCACGTTTCTTTTGAATGATGTGGCCTGAGAGTGAGAAAAATCTCTCACAGGGCACTGTGGTTGCAGGAGTTGACAGGTATTTGCGTGCAATGGGTGCCAGCCTGCTATGTGCTCCTTCTCTCTGTGACCACCAATGTAGTGGACACCCCTCCAATTCCATTTTAGGCTCTGCTTTGTAGCGGTCCAAACAATGCTCTGTGGACTCCTCTTCTTCATCTGATGTATCAGACGTTCCCATCAAGTTGGATAGCTTTCTCTTTTTTGGAGGCTGTTCTGTCATTACATTGGGTGGTTGTTGTGTCATCAGGCCACACAATGAAGTCCACACCTCACTCCTTTCATCTTCACTTAAGATCTTTGAACCTGGGGTCAAGGGCAGTGGCACTCTTCAGCA
The DNA here is from genome assembly GCF_059441095.1 of Idiotropiscis lumnitzeri. Taxonomy (NCBI): domain Eukaryota; kingdom Metazoa; phylum Chordata; class Actinopteri; order Syngnathiformes; family Syngnathidae; genus Idiotropiscis; species Idiotropiscis lumnitzeri. Next base: position 1,519,832 of record NC_142402.1, on the reverse strand, counting down.
GGTGAGGATGGTGCTGTTCTTCCTCTGAGTTAGGTCTGTGGTAAATAACTTCTTGAACCGCAAAACATTGATTGGATCATCATCTGAAGGCTCCAAAACTTTGAACAAGTGACAGTAGGCGGGCAATACTACTGAACTACTGCTCCCCTCCCAGCAGTTCTGTCACATATCTGCAGTAGGAAACACGTAATTTTTTCTTAATTACGTCTGTTTTAATTTATATAGAACACAGAAAAACAACACTCGTGTCACCACTTTACTGTTTTTTATCCGCAAACACGAAGCTTAGTTGAGCAAACACGCACACACAAAACTCAAGTTGCCAAAGACATAATGAGAGAAAAAGAAAAAATAGTAAGTATGACACGCATGCATGCGCCCACACGCAAGCACAGGGCGGAAAAGGACACAAAAAGGGAAGAACTTACTTGCAGGGTTCAAGTAGTTCTAGCTTTTGCAGTTTGGACAGCTCCTGTTCAGTCAGCATGGCAACCTTACGCTTCTGCTGCGCCAGTGTAGTTGATATAGGAGATTTGTTTCCACGGATCGCTTTACCATCTCGAGGGTGGAATTCCATCTTGTTGGAACGTCCTGGCCAGCGATTCTTGCTTATGTCCATGTGCAACTTGCTGTTCGTTTAACTCCTGGGCGTTTGATGGACTGTGCTTGAAGTGCGACACTTTGCCAAAACAATTTAAAATCCGCTGTCGTTAAGGCAAACTGTCATAGTTCGTTGCAGACTGTGGGCTGTGCAGGCTAGATGTTGAAATGGGAGTAGTCTTGCGGCTGCAACCATGTTTCGGGCACTATCAGTGCAAAGAGTGGTTAACTTCTCCTTTATTTCCCATTTGTTTGCAATATCCACAAAATGGTCAGCACATTGCCTCATGGTAGTTTCACTGCTCCGTTTTACTCACAGCGAGCGCAAATGAGTGCAGAGTCCATTCTTTGCCAATAAAATGCGCTGTGACCCCCAAGTAATTATCATTGTTCACAGAAGTCCTTTGACCACCCGTGACAGCAATATTCGCTGCTTTTTTAAGCATGTTCTTTCGCCAAGCCCTCTCATCCTCATACAAAGCGTATATTCGTGATACTACGGTTCCCCTCAAAGGTAAATTATACAGGTTATCTCCCGATGCTGCTCGAATCATCTCTCGGGGTCCGTCATCTTCAACTGTGCTAATTGGGTGTCAGTTTTTTGCTATCCACATAACCAAGATATCGGTTACCTTATCACTTACATCTTTAGATCTGCGCCCACGAGCAGCACACTCAAGCAGCGTTGCTTGGCGAGGCCCCGTGTTGCTAACTTCAGCAGGGTGTTTTGCTCGAAGATGATACGACAAAGAGGAACAACTTCTGTGATATTTAAATTCAGCTTTACACAGTGAGCAAACTACTGTAGATTTCTCCAACGAGCCATCGAGCAACTTTTTAAAGTAAAACTTTCCACTTAAAAGCCCGTCTTTGTCCATCTTTGCATCAGGGATTCTCCTCGAAGTTTGGCTGCACCACGTGAGGTAAAAGGTCAGCCCACACCGGAAGTAAATAAGCTGCATTAACGACATTGTTTCTTTAACGCATTGTATTTTATATATATATATATATTTATATTAGCTTTGTCTACATATATTGCAACACCCCCTTCCTTTCTTTTCTCCCTATTTGTTGTAAACAACGTATATCCTTCTAGTTCCACGTCACTTATTTTTCAGTAATCGAGCCAGGGCTTCTGATAATTATTTTGAATTTGTTCAATTTAGTAAAGTGTTTTTTTATTTTAGGGAAGTTTCTATAGAGGCTTATACTATTAAAGTGTATAATTAAGAGTCCATTTTGCAATTTGATATTTATAATAAATTGATTATCCATATAGTATTCAGATTTAAGTCATAAATATTCTCCAAAACAGACAGGGCGCCCTGTAATGCGGAGCACTTTATGTATAGAGTGAGATCCATAGATCTGTACAGGTGCCATTCTCTTGAGCAACGCACCTGACCACCTTGCACCTTGTGTCTAATACTGGCGGTGACGGTTTGAGACAGTCAGTTAGAACAGACATCACTGCAACACGAAGTATGTGAATTTTACAAAAAGCTGTAGAAACAAGAAAACAACATTGCTTTTGAGGGTCTCAATATGCAGGAAATGATGCATCCAGTTCTCCAGAGGTCGTACTGTGAAAGTTATGTATTTTGGCTGGCAGCCTGAATCATCCCCATCACTTAGGGATGCACGCCCTGTAAATTACAGAAATATCAACAATTACAAATCTGATCTATTTTATTGCTACTCTATGAAAACTTTTATCCACCTTTCTTTGCACCAACAATGTGAGGAGCTTTTTGGCTGCTGAATGCACAATTTGTAATTTACAGAAATATGTACCATTACCACACAATTTGTTTTGCTGTTGCAATAGATTTACTGTATTTTCACGACCATAGGGCATACCGTATTGAAGGGCGCAGTCTCAGTTGCGTGTGCTTTTTCTGAATTAAGCACATACAAAGGGCACACCATATCATTGGGAACAGGTATGTCAAGACATACCTCAGTGCAGAAACTATAGGTATCATGCTATCATGCATGCTAACATGTTTTGCAAAAGGCAGCTTTAAAAAGGCACAATAGAGTAATACACGCCATTAGCAGTCCGGCAGGTACAAAGGCAGATTTTGTGACAACACAAGCAGCAGTGAGTCAGACACATAGTCATGAGCAGTACATGATCACACAATGTCGGGGGAGGGATGTCACAATAGACCACACTACTTACAGTCACGGTTTTGAATCAAAACCAAAACTATCACTAACATTAACTGAATAGCAACAATGAAACATCCAAATCAAGGAACAAAGAAATAAAATTAACACAAAACATGTATCGAGTGCTGCAGAGCATTCTGGGTGTCCTTCAATTTTACAAGATGAAAAGTGAAGATTACGACCTCGGATGGTAAAAGAAAATCTGTGTTAGTAATTCAAATTAGAATCCTCATCAGATGTATTTTTTCCTATATTTCAGTACTTGGAGATTTTATTTGGTTGTCGCGCTGCAGTGAAAATGGCATGTCTTGTCATTGATGTAAAATTTTCAGTTTTTAGTCTTGTCTTTCATGATGTCATTTCAGTTTTATATTGAAGTTTGCTTCCTGCCCTCATGTTTCTTTGATATGGTGATTTTCTCCACCTGTGTCCCAGCCATTGTGTTTAAAGAGTCTGCATCAACCCTGTCATTTGTCAGACCATCTTGTAGCATCATGAAGCAGCCCATGTTTGTAAACTTGTTAAACCATAACATTGGCGGCCAAAATAATGAAACAAGGATACATCCGTTGGATATTTGTGAAGCCTTGGCTCGTAAAATATCTGAATATGCATTTTTTACTGCAATTATGGAAATACACACGGCTGTTTGAATTTCCACGTTTATCGGAAGAACATTTTCGCATACAGTACTTAGAGTGTTCAAGAGTCCATACTTTGTGTTCTTCATGTTGAGAATTGAGAATCAGTTTTTTTTTTACATTCGTTCCTAGTTTACATCATTTTTAGTTACTTTTCTTGTATCGTTTATCCGCGCTTTGCTCTATTTTTTTTGTTGCCCTAGACTATGATGTTGTCCTGTATTGAATTTTGTTTTTTTATTGTTGTTGATACTTTTATACTCAAATCTATTTCTTTTTTTGAAACCAGCTAATCATTCTCTTGTATCCCTTTATACATCCTTGTCAATATGAACACTAATCATCTACTGTATCTTGCATATATATATACATATATATATATATATATACATATATATATACACATATATATATATATATATACATATATATATATATATGTATGTATATATATATATATATATATATATATGTATGTATATATATATATATATATATGTATATATAGACGCACAAAGTTGTTTTTGCTTCTTCCTCCAGGTCCCATGGGGGCTCATCATCGGAGGGGTGTCGCATTCCTCGGCGTCATGCCTCAATCCATACCTCAATGGATTCAACCCGATCCAAGCAACTCCTCAGTCAGTGGAAGAATAAAAATGACAAGAGGAAGCTGTCCCTGCAGGTCATAGATGGCATAAAACCAGCTTCCTTGTCTCCTCTAAGAGATGTGCAGCGGCACTACCCCTCTGAATCATCTGCTATAGGTTTGGATACAGAGGTCCACAGTGGAACCCGCCTTCCTGCAGCCACTGGCCAGGAATCTGGAGTCCACATCCCAGGCTCATATATAAAAATAGCTGCAAGTTGTGTTCCTTTTGCCAATAAAAATCCCCTGGCCCAGAATGGAGCAACTGGGTTTGCTGGTGGACCAAGAATGGTTATTCAGTCACGTCCTGGATCTTCTCAATTAGTTCACATTCCTGAAGAGGAAAATTCTACTACCAAGGATCAGGAGAGTGAATCGGAAGACAGCAGTTTTGATGTGGTTCGATCTGCTAAACAGAAATGGATGAGAGTTGCGGAGAAGACCACGATACCCTGCAGACCCCTCAGTGCAGGTGGTCAGCCTCGGCTTATGCAGGTGATTGATCTTTATTCCAGTTGAACCAGCTCTACTTTTGAATTTTGTGCTACCACTATCATTATGAATATGCAATTTTTCAAAAAGAGAAAGGTCTGGCATTATCATGAATTGGACATTAGATACATAATATTGTTGATAAATGTATTTGTCCCCACAGATAACTATATATATGCGATGTTTCCAGCAGGCCTGTCGCCCGTGTTGACTCTGACAATAGCGTACTCGCTGATTTGATCCCTTGTGTCATCAGAAATCAGAAAGCAAATCAGAAATCCCTTTATTGTCATTGTACTAAAGTGTGCAACGAGATTAGAGAGCTCCCCTCTCCAGTGCAATACAACAATAATTCAATTAAATATATAAATTAGATAAGAGAATAAATAGTGAGATGGAAAATAATACGAAATATGATATATAAAAATACATCACCTCGCTGTTCTGCAAGGTAAGGGTGGGCGTGTGTGTGTGTGTGAGAGTTCAGAATGGAGATGGCTCTTGGAAAGAAACTGTTTCTCAGTATATTAGTCCTTGATTTGATGCACCTGTAGCGCCTGCCAGAGGGCATCAGGTCGAACAGGTGTGAGTTTGGGTGGGTTTTGTCTTTGACGATATTGAGAGCCCTGCTGAGGCACCGGGTGGTGTAGATGTCCGACAGTGAGGGGAGAGGGCAGCCAATAATCCTTTGCGCTGTTTTGACTGTCCTCTGGAGCCTCACTCTGTCCGCCTCAGTGCAGCCGCTGTACCAGGTGGAGACACAGTACGTCAGCAGGCTCTCGATGGACGAGTGGTAGAAGGCCAGCAGCAGCTTCCTGTCCAGGTTGAATTTCCTGAGGACTCTCAGGAAGTGCAGACGCTGGTGGACCTTCTTTACCTCTGCTGTGGTGTTGTGTGTCCAAGAAAGGTCATCGGAGATCTGTCCTCCCAGGAACTTGAACGTATGGACCCTCTCTACACACACGCATTCGATGCAGAGGGGGGGCGGCAACGTCTTGTTCCTCCTGAAGTCGATGACGATCTCCTTTGTCTTTGCAATGTTGAGTTGCAGTCTGTTGTCTTCTCACCAAGCCGTCAGTCTCTGGACCTCCTCTCTGTAGGCTGTCTCGTCACCTTCCGAGATCAGACCGACCACTGTCGTATCGTCAGCAAACTTGACGATGGTGTTGTTACCGTGGGCCGGGCTGCAGTCGTAGGTGTAGAGGGCGTATAGGAGAGGGCTCAGCACGCATACTTGAGGGGAACCGGTGCTCAGCGTACGGGTGGAGGACGTGTAGGGGCCGAACAACACAGTCTGGGGTCTGTTGGTCAGAAAGTCCTTAATCCAGATGCGTGTGAGGGCAGGGAGGCCGAGAATGTCCAGTTTGGCGACGAGGATGTCCGGGATGATTGTGTTGAATGCCGAGCTGTAGTCCACAAAGAGCATCCTGGCATAGCTCTGCTGTTGTTCCAGGTGGCCCATCACAACATGTAGAGCAGTGTCGATGGCGTCCTCAGTGAATCTGTTAGCCCGGTATGCAAACTGGTAGGGGTCCAGAGTGGGAGGAAGGCAGTCCCTGATGTGCTGAAGAACCAGTCTCTCGAAGCACTTCATGATGACTGGCGTGAGAGCAACAGGACGGTAGTCATTCGGGAGGACTGCGGGTGACTTTTTGGGGACAGGAATAATGGTGGAAGTTTTCAAGCAGGAGGGGATGACTGCTTGAGCCAGGGAGCGGTTGAAGATCCTGCAGAAAACATGTGACAGTTGGTGGGCACATGCGCTGAGGACCTTGCCTGGTATTCCGTCAGGTCCAGTAGCTTTCCTGGGGTTAATAGCCAGGTGCGTGGGGGAGTTGAGGCATGAAGTGCGCTGGTATGACGTTTGGGTGAGTCAAAGCGAGCGAAGAAGCAGTTAAGCTCCTCTGCCAGCGATGCACTTGGGTCTACAGATGTCATGCTGCTGCCTCTGTAGTTGGTGATGCTCCGTAGACCCTGCCACACCTCCCGCGGTCTGTTGCTGGCAAGGTGGGACTCCAGCCTCCTCTAGTAGTCCGCCTTGGCTCGCTGAATGCCTTTGCTCAGGTCAGCACAAGCCACCCTGTACAGGGCTTTGTCGCCTGACCTGAAGGCAGCGTCACGGGCCTTGAGGAGAGAGCGAACCTGGCTGGACATCCAGGGTTTCGCGTTTGGGAAGGTCCGTATGGTCTTGTTCAGGGACACAGTTTCCATGCAGAACTTGATGTACTCCAGTACACATTGTGTGTAAACATCAAGGTCCTGATGATCAAAGAGGTCCCAGTTGGTGTCTTGAAAGCAGTCCTGTAATTCACTCATGGCGTCATCACGCCACGTTTTCACAGTCTTTGTGGTGGGCCTGAATCTTCGTCTGAGAGGGGTGTACGCAGGTGCGAGCTGCAAGGACAGGTGGTCTGACTGGCCGAGGGGGGCGAGTGGGAGGGCTCTGTATCCGTGCTTGATGTTCGAGTACACATGATCAAGAGTGTTGTCTCCCCTCGTTGGGCACTGGTCATGCTGGTGGAACTCTGGGAGGACAGTTTTTAAATTGGCCTTATCAAAGTCCCCCGCTACTATGTGAACGCCATCAGGGTGGCGAGAGTGCCGTGCTAGTGTTAGCATCTGGAGGGTTGTAAACAGCTGTGACGAGCACTACCGTTATCTCCCTCGGGAGAAAATAAGGCCGGCATTTAACGGACATGTTCTCGATGTCGGGGGAAGAGTGCTTCTCAACGATCATGCTGTCGCTGCACCAGTTCTCATGCACGTAAACACAGAGCCCCCGCCCCTTCTCTTACCGTTGTCCCTCGTCCGATCCGCGCGATGTAGCGAGCGCCCAGCTAGCTGGATGCTAGCGTCGGGGACGTTGGCGTGCAGCCAGGATTCTGTGATGACGATCAAACAGCTGTCTCGCACATAGCGGTTCCCCGGAATTTGTAATCCCAGAATGGCGATTTTATGGACCACGGATCTGGCGTTGTGGTGAGGTAGAGACTTGGCAGTGGTTGCTTGTGGGGCTGGCGTCGTAGCCGTAGCAAGACACCGGACCTGCAGCCCCGCTTCTGCTTCCTCTCTCTCCGTCGCCTGCGCCGCCTCCCGGTCCCGATGACAACCCACGGTGAGCCGGGCGGCCTCGCCAGTTCGTCAGGAATTTTGCAATCATAGCAAAATTCCTCGTGATGGTTATTTCGTATCGATATCCAATGTCCACGATGTCCTGGCGGGTATATCGATACTGTGCCCCAGTTGGTGCCAATAAGACCGAGCAAACACAAATAAAAAGCAATAAAGAAGAAGACGCCTCCAATTGGGTTGAGACGTCAGGGCCTTTATGGAGGTCGTTCAGGCTCATTCCCTTGAATTCCTGGCTACTGTTCCAGACTATTCTGATTGGCGCATGGATTTGGCGCAGCCAGATGGTTGATGTACCAGATCGATCCATCCCAATCCTCAATCTGTTACCTGGTGAGTTTAATGGCTGCTCCTCCTGATATCATCTCGTGGATTTGCTCAGTATTTCTAAAGCTTACTTCCGCTGCTCGGAGGTTATTTGGCAGAATTGCTGGGCTGGCCTTCCATGGGTATGCCACATCCCAATGTGGGCCATTACTGTGCTTATCCGCATACATAGGAGAGAAAATCCTTTATTTTCTCCAATTCCCGTTCCTCCCCAAGGGTCATCTCCTGGCCAACAGGGGGACACTTGCCCCACTTGCAGCCCCTACATTTTGGATTGCATGCTGCTCCAATACTGTCCTGCTTGAATCACTCATGGACTTCCTTATTTGTGGTAGCGGTCCTACAGACACTGACTGTGCTGTGTCCTTATTGGTGTTTACACAGACCTCCTTGTAGAGCCCTGAAGCTGTCCTCATGTTTCTTGCGAAGTGGGTTCCAGATTGGTGCAGGGTTAAGTCAATAGCTTCAAACAAGCTGGGGTGAGTACCACCAACGGTTTTACCCACCCGGCCATCCCAGGGGACAAGATCTCCCACGCTTTTTAATGGCTGCGGAACCAGGTGACATTCCCTGTGGCTTACTAGAATAGAATAGAATAGAATAGAAATCCCTTTATTGTCATTGTACTCAAGTGTGCAACGAGATTAGAGGGCTCCCCTCTCCAGTGCAATACAACAATAATACAGACAAATATATAAATTAGATAAATAAAGAAGACAGTGCAATGGAATTCAGTACTGAATAGGGCATATAGAAACACATCACAATGCTGTTTTGCGAGGTTAGGGTGGTCTCGTGTGTGTGTGAGAGTTCAGTATGGAGATGGCTCTCGGAAAGAAACTGTTTCTCAGTCTATTGGTCCTTGATTTGATGCATCTGTAGCGCCTGCCAGAGGGCAACAGGTCGAACAGGTGTGAGTTTGGGTGGGTATTGTCATTGACGATGTTGAGAGCCCTTCTGAGGCACCGGGCGGTGTAGATGTCCGACAGTGGGGGGAGAGGGCAGCCAATAATCCTTTGCGCTGTTTTGACTGTCCTCTGGAGCCTCACTCTGTCCGCCTCAGTGCAGCCGCTGTACCAGGTGGAGACACAGTACGTCAGCAGGCTCTCGATGGACGAGTGGTAGAAGGCCAGCAGCAGCTTCCTGTCCAGGTTGAATTTCCTGAGGACTCTCAGGAAGTGCAGACGTTGGCGGTCCTTCTTTACCACTGCTGTGGTGTTGTGACTCCAAGAAAGGTCATCGGAGATCTGTACTCCCAGGAACTTGAACGTGTGGACCCTCTCCACACACACGCCTTCGATGCAGAGGGGGGGCGGCAGCGTCTTGTTCCTCCTGAAGTCGACGACAATCTCCTTTGTTTTAGCAGAGTTAAGGTGCAGTCTGTTGTCCTTGCACCAAGTTGTCAGTCTCTTTACCTCCTCTCTGTAGGCTGTCTCGTCACCTTCCGAGATCAGACCGACCACTGTCGTGTCGTCAGCAAACTTGACGATGGTGTTGTTGCCGTGGGCCGGGCTGCAGTCGTAGGTGTAGAGGGCGTACAGGAGAGGGCTCAGCACGCATCCTTGGGGGGAACCGGTGCTCAGCATGAGGGTGGAGGACGTGTAGGGGCCGAGCAACACAGTCTGGGGTCTGTTGGTCAGAAAGTCCTTAATCCAGATGCGTGTGAGGGCAGGGAGGCCGAGAGTGTCCAGTTTGGCGACGAGGATGTCTGGGATGATCGTGTTGAATGCCGAGCTGTAGTCCACAAAGAGCATCCTTGCATAGCTCTGCTGTCGTTCCAGGTGGCCCAGCAACACATGCAGAGCAGTGTCGATGGCGTCCTCAGTGGATCTGTTAGCCCGGTATGCAAACTGGTAGGGGTCCAGAGTGGGAGGAAGGCAGTCCCTGATGTGCTGGAGAACCAGCCTCTCGAAGCACTTCATAATGACTGGTGTGAGAGCAACAGGACGGTAGTCATTCAGGTGGACGGCTGGTGACTTTTTGGGGACAGGATTAATGGTGGAAGTTTTCAAGCAGGAGGGGATGACTGCCTGAGCCAGGGAGCGGTTGAAGATCCTGCAGAAAACATGTGACAGTTGGTGGGCACATGCTCTGAGGACCTTGCCTGGTATTCCGTCGGGTCCAGTAGCTTTCCTGGGGTTGACCGCCAGGAGCGCGCGCCTCACATCGTGTTCCTCTACGATGAGTGGGGGGGAGTTGGAGCTTGAAGTGCGGGGGTGTGACGGTTGGGGCGAGTCAAAGCGAGCGAAGAAGCAGTTAAGCTCCTCTGCCAGCGATGCACTCGGGTCTACAGAGGTCGTGCTGCTGCCACGGAAGTTGGTGATGCTCCGTAGACCCTGCCACACCTCCCGTGGCCTGTTACTGGCAAGGTGGGCCTCCAGCCTCCCCTTGTAGGTTGCCTTGGCTAGCTTGATGCCTTTGCTCAGGTCAGCACGAGCCACCCTGTACTGGGCTTTGTCGCCTGACCTGAAGGCAGCGTCACGGGCCTTGAGGAGAGAGCGAACCCTGCTGGACATCCAGGGCTTCGCATTTGGAAAGGTCCGTATAGTCTTATGTTGGGACACAGTTTCCATGCAGAACTTGATGTAGTCCAGTACACAGTGCGTGTAGACATCAAGGTCCTGATGATCAAAGAGGTCCCAGTTTGTGTCATGAAAGCAGTCCTGTAATTCACTCATGGCGTCGTCACGCCAGGTTTTCACAGTCTTTGTGGTAGGCCTGAATCTGCGCCTGAGAGGGGTGTACGCAGGTGCGAGCTGCAAGGACAGGTGGTCTGACTGGCCGAGAGGGGCGAGTGGGAGGGCTCTGTATGCGTGCTTGATGTTCGAGTACACATGGTCGAGAGTGTTGTCTCCCCTCGTTGGGCACTTGACATGCTGGTGAAACTCTGGGAGTACAGTCTTTAAATTGGCCTTATTAAAGTCTCCCGCTACTACGTGAACGCCATCAGGGTGGGCCCGCTGATGTTTATTGATGACGCACGCGAGTAGCGAGAGCGCCGTGCTAGTGCTAGCGTCGGGAGGGATGTAAACAGCTGTGACAATCACTACCGTTAGCTCCCTCGGGAGAAAATAAGGCCGGCATTTAACGGACATGAACTCGATGTCGGGGGAAGAGTGCTTCTCGACGATCGTGCTATCGCCGCACCAGTTCTCATGCACGTAAACACAGAGCCCCCCGCCCCTCCTCTTACCGGTGTCCCTCGTCCGATCCGCGCGATGTAGCGAGCGCCCGGCCAGCTGGATGCTAGCGTCGGGGACGTCTGCGTGCAGCCAGGTTTCCGTGACGACGATCACACTGCTATCGCGCACATAGCGGTTTCCCAGGATTTGTACTAGAAGATCAGTGGTCTCAGGGAGGACCAGCTCTGCTACAGCAACATCTGGAAAGATACGTTGGAGTTGTTGCGGTTTGATATGGTGGATGATCTGAGCAATACTCTCTAGGCCATAACAGAGCAGTTTATGTTCTACCACAGTCCCTTTTGTGGTTTTAACTCGTAGCCATAGGGAGTACGTCTTTGTAGTGATGGTCTTTGTCATTCCTCCTATGCCATTGACAATTAACTGGATGCCATTAGTGAGCAATCCAAGCCGCTGTGCAGCACTGTGGGTCATATAGTTGGTGTCCGATGCAATAACAATTAGAGTGCCAATCAGCTGGCCGGAGTTGTTTGTCACTTCCAGCAACACCATTACTACTGAGTACTCTGGCCCACTTCCAGCAATGCAGGTAGTAGCTGAGGTCTTTTTGAAGAATGATTTTCTGAAACCATCTCTTAGTTCAGGATTGGCCTTGCTTGAAGCTCCACTTGTCAGTCCAAGCCCCTTTTTATTTATCTTCTTGAGGCTTTGCTCATCACTGTTGGAGTTTGTTTCTTGAAGCGTATACCTGAGGCAGACCAGGTAATGATGGGCTCTCCTTTTCTGCAGCCAGTTTTAGTACAGATAAACCTTCTGTTACACTGGCTATCGTTCAGGTGGAAGCCCAGGCACTGAGTGCATATATCACGAGTCTCAAGATGGGCCTTCCTTTTCTGCACTTTCATCTCCCTGAAGAGTCTGCCAGTGTATTCCCCATCAGAGCAGGCGGTGCATGAGCTCAATCGTGGCTTTGACTGAGATGACCCTTTTTAACCAGAAGTGGCTTTTGAGAATGCTTTCTTGGTGGTCTTTGCAGCTTGGCTTTTCACTGCATTACTACCTTCTCCAAGGCTCCCATCAACTCGTCCAATTCCTGCACACCTCCTACTTCTGCAGAAAACACAGAGTCGAAGTGGTTCTGCAGCTACTATTCACTGGGTCAACCTTATGCTTGATCCACTTCTCCTTTCAAGAGATAGGTAGTTTTCTTTCCAGAGACTGCTACCAGGCGTTTTTTTAAGCTGTACTCCTCCCCCAGAATGACCAGGTTGCTGAGGGCTCGCTCCACTGTCTGGATCAACTCAATTGCTTTCCTGGGGTTGTTTCCAATCTCAGGGGGCAGGCTCTCGATCTCCTCAGCTATTTTCAGCACAATTCTTGCTTTAATACCGAAGTGGTTGTCAATTCGCTTGAGCATATCATCTCGCGTAGCCCAGCTGGTCGGACCACGCCTGTCTTTACCTTGTCACTAAGGCTTGCCAAGAGATGGAACACCTGCAGTCCTCAGTGGATTTCCTATCAGCTCCAACTCTGTCTATTCAATCTTCCACATATAATAGTCCATCATGTCTCCAGAGAAGACAGGTAGCTGTGTTCTTTCAAGACTGATTTGAGGCTTTGAGCCAATAAGTGGCACATGAGGTGTTAACTGCAGATTTGCTCCAATTGGTTCTGTCTTGGATGTGTTGAGACATGATTTTTTTCCAGGTCAGTTCTCAAGCACAAAGCTTGTTTCTTAAATTTATACAGTTGCTGTATGTAAACTGTTGCCATGTTGCCAGGAACATGGCAGTCCCAGTTGTGCAGTTTTTGCTCAAATATGTAGATATGTGATGATACTCTAGTCATGTTTGGACAAGTTCTCTACTTTAGTGTCCTCCACCTCTGTGCACTTTTCCTTTGCACCATCAGCATACAGTAGAATATATATTAGAGGTATGGCTGGGCGATAAACCGAGAATTTTGCCCACATAATTTTGCCCATGTCGGTAAATTCGGTATAAAAAAAAAAAACTGAAAAAGAAAAGTCTTTTCTGTCTGCGGCGATGTTCATGCCTCTTTAAAACTGCTACAGCGCATGTAGTCACGTGACTCATGCGCTTTAGAAGAATGTAAACAGAAGACGCGTTCGTAGCAGGCGATTCAAATCCTGAAGTAGCTGACACGGCTGCAGACAAAGTAAATTGTTCCTGTCGCGCTTGTCCCGAAAAGAAATTCAACATCTGTCGTTTGGAAATGTTTTGGGTTCCATAAAGACGATGTTTGAGCAAAAGAACATGAACTACAAAGTGCGTCGTAAGCACCTGAAACAGCGCGTCCAACCTTTTCTTTTTCACCACCCACAACACAACCATGCTGTTGACTTGGAGCTTGTGATAAAAGTTCAAAGTGAGAAGCAAGGTTTGACAAGTGACAACAGCCCATAACGGAGGCGACACCATACGAGAGAACGTCTCAGAGGTGGACGCGGTAGCCGAGCACATAGCTAAAGATAGAGCACCTCTAGTTACAGTGGAGCGCACAGGATTTAAACGCCTCATGAACGTAGCCGACAAGAGGTACGAAAATATTTGTCGCAAACAGCATTTCCCGATATGGACAACATCGGGACGGGAGCGGAGACATATCAAGCATTTTGCATCCACATCCGACTTGTGGTCGAGTCGCAACATGGATCCCTGTTTGAGCCTGAATGTGCAGTCCATAGACGACAAGTGGCGACCGCGCACCAGAGTACTCGAGACGGCACATTATCCTGATGAAGCACACTTGTTTATTTGGCATTGGCATTCCATTGACATTTTTTTCATTTTATTTAGCATTTTGTTTACAGGCGACTAGCTCCTTTGCACATGGCATTATTTATATTGTTTACAAGATAACTTTACACAAATCTAGGCCTTTGCAAATGTCATTACAGCATCTCGGCACAATATATTTGCAGAAAAAGATTTTGTGAGAGGTACCCTTTTTCTCCTGTTCTTTTTGACATTGTTCAAGTCATGCAAAGCAAGCTATTTTGAATGTTTATTCAAATGATTTTTGTACTTTTATTTTTCATTGAAAGTAATGTGTACCAGTTGGTTAAATAAAAAAAATTATTTTGATTTTGGTCCTCAGGGGGAATTTATCTCGCATTTATTGTTATCGAGGTAAAATTGCCCAATTTATCGCGATATTGATTTTAGGTCATATCGCCCAGCCCTAATTAGAGGTGTCAGAAAAACGCAATATTAATGGCATTAATCCAACCCCCTTTTAACGGCGTTAATTTTCTTAACGAGCAATTAAGACTCATCTTGGCCTAATAAACATTGTAGTCCTATGACTTAGCACTGACGCTTGCGCGACCGGAAATAAATGTCAAGCACACGAAATTTAGGACACACCTGCATGACCTTGCTGTGCGGAGTTTTCGCCGGTTTATAGAACTAAAACCATCATGGCGATTGGCAAAAATTATTACATTCTGAACGACAAGTTTTTGTTTTTTTAAAAGTTACCTAATGGTCTCATTGATATGAGCAAAGTCATTTGTGTGTATTGCCATCGTGCACTGAACTACCATCGCAGCGCGTCCAGTTTAAAATACCATTTGATGGCCAAGCACACCGCTGATGCCAATTCTCCAGCCCCTTGTCGAACCCAGGCATCCATGGATAATTTGCGACAGAAAACGATGGATGGATCAACTAAAAAGAGACCCGCCGAAGCCAGAACACAGTGGGTGGCCACTGTGTTTTAGCATCATGGAGGACGACGGTCTGGCTGAAATATTTCGCATTGCGTCCAACGACTGCACTTACGATGTCCCTGAGATACACAATTGCAACCTGCATTCAAGACTTGCAGGAAGCGGAGAAGGCGGAAGCAGTCACGCTCACCGTGATTACTGGACTTCTCTCAGTAACTACAACTACCTCGGTGTATAGCCCATTATTTTGAGCCATTTTATTTGCACTTTGTCTGAATTTTATAGTTCTTATATTACTCCAATTTGATCCCTTAGAAAGGCTGTTGTGATGCTCTTTTGTGTGACTCTGTTTGTGTCAGTCGAATCCATGCTTTGTTTTTTCAAAAGACAAAATGATGCATTTGCCACAAGCCATTGATGGCAACACACAACAATAACAAATAACATATCTGGGTCCTTGGAATATACTAATTTACAGTGCTAAAAATATTGGAAAAAATGGGTTAGCAAATGTGTTTTGCTGAGCAATGTTATTTCTGAGTTTTATTAGAAATTTAGAATTAGAAATCCCTTTATTGTCATTGTACTCAAGAGTGCAACGAGATTAGAGAGCTCCCCTCTCCAGTGCAATACAACAATAATACAGACAAATATATAAATTAGATAAATAAGAGAGTGCAATGGAAAATAATACTGAAGGGTATATAAAAATACATCACGATGCTGTTCTGCAAGGTAAGGGTGGTCTCGTGTGTGTGTGAGAGTTCAGAATAGAGATGGCTCTCGGAAAGAAACTGTTTCTCAGTCTATTGGTCCTCGATTTGATGCATCTGTAGCGCCTGCCAGAGGGCATCAGGTCGAACAGGTGGGAGTTTGGGTGGGTATTGTCTTTGACGATGTTGAGAGCCCTGCTGAGGCACCAGGTGGTGTAGATGTCCGACAGTGATGGGAGAGGGCAGCCAATAATCCTTTGCACTGTTTTGACTGTCCTCTGGAGCCTCACTCTGTCCGCCTCAGTGCAGCCGCTGTACCAGGTGGAGACACAGTACGTCAACAAGCTCTCGATGGACGAGTGGTAGAAGGCCAGCAGCAGCTTCCTGCCCAGGTTGAATTTCCTGAGGACTCTCAGGAAGTGCAGACGCTGGTGGACCTTCTTTACCACTGCTGTGGTGTTGTGAGTCCAAGAAAGGTCATCGGAGATCTGTACTCCCAGGAACTTGAACGTGTGGACCCTCTCCACACACACGCCTTCGATGCAGAGGGGGGGCGGTACCGTCTTGTTCCTCCTGAAGTCGACGACGATCTCCTTTGTTTTTGCAGTGTTGAGTTGCAGTCTGTTGTCCTTGCACCAAGCCGTCAGCCTCTTTACCTCCTCTCTGAGGGCTGTCTTGTCGCCTTCCGAGATCAGACCGACCACTGTCGTGTCGTCAGCAAACTTGACGATGGTGTTGTTGCCGTGGGCTGGGCTGCAGTCGTAGGTGTAGAGGGCGTATAGGAGAGGGCTCAGCACGCATCCTTGAGGGGAACCGGTGCTCAGCGTGCGGGTGGAGGACGTGTAGGGGCCGAGCAACACAGTCTGGGGTCTGTTGGTCAGAAAGTCCTTAATCCAGATGCGTGTGAGGGCAGGGAGGCCGAGAATGTCCAGTTTGGCGACGAGGATGTCTGGGATGATCGTGTTGAATGCCGAGCTGTAGTCCACAAAGAGCATCCTTGCATAGCTCTGCTGTTGTTCCAGGTGGCCCAGCACAACATGCAGAACAGTGTCGATGGCGTCCTCAGTGGATCTGTTGGAGGTGAAGAGAGAGAGATTCAGAGACAAAGGCGAGGCCTTTTATCTGCTGGGGACAGGTTGAGGTTTGAACTATCCGCCCCCCCCCCCTCCCCCAGCTTCAGAATTCAAGTGAGGCCCAAATATTTTTCTAAAATTTGAGTCAATTGAATTGTTCTTTTAAACTTAAAATTGTTCTTTGTGCATTTCACAATTTCTAACTGGTATCAAATCTCATGTTGAACTAAATCCGAAGTCCCGTCAATTAAGTCTATAACTTTGGACAATATATCTATACTGTGTGATCATAACATGACCAGGAAAATAATTTTTTATCATGACCTAACAGATTCATCAATGCAGAGTTATCAGGATAAACACAGTAAATGATACACAGGTATACGTTCAAATATATCTCCTTTCAATGTAGTTTTGGTAGATAATCCTGCACAGGAATTTGTAGCTGCAGTTTTTATGTAGACCTCTCGGGATCAGTCTTTGGCCAGCCTGCCAAGTTGGTGGAAGCTGACCCCCCACTGTCACGAGTTTGGCACGTGCGAAAATGTATGCATAGACGGCAGCTTGAATACACAACCAGGGTCTGCTAAAGTCCTCTAGGTGACGAAGAGTGTCTCTTATCAGGTGTCTGTTGATCAACTTAGGGTCTGGCAAGTCCTTGCCAAGTCACATTGTAGGGACCCCATGCTGATCTGCTTTATACTGAGCAGACATATACTGATGCGGTCTGGCTGGCTCTTGTCTTTCAGACGTCAATCAGTGGTCCACATGTGGCATATGCGGTTTATTTATATTTATTAGTGCTTTGAAGCCGTTAAAATATTGAATCATAATTAATTAACTCGTAGTTCATCACACATTTTATTAATTGTAAAACAAATCCCTTTTTTTTCTCCCAATATTTTATTGAATTGTAATACTTTTAATATATGAAAATTGGGTTTTTTTTGTTTTTATGCAAGTACTTTTTTTTTATTGAAAAACTAAAGCATCGGATTCAACTCACCCAAGCAAAGTCACACAGAACAGCATCTCAACAGTCCTTTCTCAGGGATCAAATTGGAGTTATGTAAGAAATATAAAATGCCAACAAAGTGCAAATGAAATGGGTCAAAATAATAGGCTTTCATACCGAGGTAATTGTGGTTTCTGAGAGAAGTCCTCTAACTACCGGTGAGCGCGACTGCTTCAGTCTTCTCCAAGGACTCCTTTACTTTAGCCTTCTCCACTTCGTGCAAGTCTTGAAAGCCGGTTGAAATGGTGGCTCTCGAGGGCAATTCGTACATGCAGTCCTTGGACGCAATGCGAAGTATTTCAGCCAGACCTTCATCCTCCATGATGCTAATAGGCCTACACGCAGTAGCCACCCACTTAGCTATGACTTCGGCGAGTCTCTTTTTCGTTGATCCAACCATCCGTTTCTGTCGGAAATTATGCATGGATGCCTGGGTTTGACGAGGGGCTGGAGAATTGGCATCAGCAGTGTGCTTGGCCATCAAATGGCATTTTAAACTGGACGCGCTGCGATGGTAGTTCAGTGCACGATGCCAATTCACACAAATTACTTTGCACTTATCAATAACACCATGAGGTAACTTTCTAAAATAAAACTTGCTGTTCAGAATTGTCAAGTCAAGTCAAGTCAATTTTATTTGTATAGCCCTTAATCACAGACAGTCTCAAAGTGCTTGACATAACCACAATCGACATCCCCTGATCTTAACCCCCAGGAGGGCAAGGAAAAACTCAAAAACCCCATGAGGGGAAAAGTGAGAAACCTTGAGAAGGGGCCACAGATGGGGGAATCCCCCTTCCAGGATGATCAGGGGGTCAAGGGGGCAAAATTTGACACATAAAATGATGCTATCCAATGTTAGCTGATATAATGTAAGAGTCAATCAAATGAAGTGCTGCAGGAAGATGACTTCAGTGGAGCGCGTCCTCGTCCAGTTGATCAGGGCCGTTATCACCATGGCGGCACTTCCAAGGATGTGGTCAGCCTTCGATCTTGTACCGGTCTGTTGGTGTAGAATCAAAACAGCCATTTCCAAGTGAATCACCATTGCCTAATTCCCAAGCCGGGGAACTGGGGACAGCCAAAAAGGACAGAAGTAGTAAATAGGCCAAAAAGTAATTCAACTCAGTGCTGAAAATAGAAGTAAGAAAATCAGATGAGGCGCTGCACGAAGACGACTTCGGCGGAGCAGGTCCCTGACCGGTTGGTCAATGCCTTAAATTTCCTAGCGGGTCACCGTCACCTATTTCCCCAGGAGAGGGGGTAAAAAAAAGAAAGGAAGCGGCAGTAAACAGGCCAACAAATAGTTCAACTAAATGCACAAGCGTATAAATGCGTCTTTAATAGTGTTTTGAACATTTCTACTGAGCTGGCGCCTCTAATATCTGTGGGTAGTGCATTCCAACGCATTGGTGCCCGAATAGAGAAGGCTCTAGAACCTGCGGACTTCTTTTTGGCTCTTGTGATCACTAAAAGACCAGTATTTTGTGAGTGAAGGTTTCGGGAGGGAACATATGGTACCACGAGGTCAACGAGATAGGAAGGTGCTAGGCCGTGCAATATTTTATAGGTACATAGCAAAACTTTAAAATCACATCTCAAGTGGAACGGAAGCCAATGTAAATTGGCTAGAATAGGGGTAATATGATCGAACTTTCTCGTCCTAGTCAGGAGTCTCGCTGCTGCATTTTGAACTAACTGCAGACTTTTAATACCAGACAGGGGGAGACCTGAGAGCAAATGGCAACAATAATCGAGTCGAGACGTAACAAACGCATGGATTAAGATTTCTGCGTCACTAATTGATAGAACTGGACGAATTTTAGCAATATAGCACAGACAAAGAAACGCAATTCTAGTAATATTTTTAATGTGCATTTGAAACGACATAGTTGCGTCAAATTTTTTTAATCTCGTTGGGCAATATTACATTTATCGATACTCAGAGTGGTGTCTTTGAAAAGGTGCCCATGACGTGCTGGTCCAATGTTCAGCATCTCATTTTTATCTGAGTTAAGATGCAAAAAATTGAAAGACATGCGTTGTTTAATTTCAGCAAGGCATGCCCCTAATTTATAGCAAGTATGCGAATTTGTTATATCCAGCGACATAGATAATAGCGTATCATCAATATAACAATGAAAACTAATGTTATATTTACGTATAATATCACCAAGCGGTAGCATGTAGATGATAAACAATAGAGGTCCAAGTACCGATCCCTGCGGAACTCCACATTTGATCTTACAAATTCAGAAGTCGCATTGCAATGAATTACACGGTGCGTCCTCTCTGACAGATAAAAATTAAACCAAGAAAGCGCTGAGGATGTAATGCCAACACACCTTTCAAGGCGTTTTAATAATATGTTATGATCAACGGTGTCAAAAGCGGCACTAAGATCGAGTAAGAGTAATATTGATGAGGTGTCGGTATCCATAGCTATGAGAAGATCATTATTAACTTCAGCAAGGGTCGTCTCAGTAGAGTGGTCGGCTCTAAAACCTGATTGGAAAGGTTCAAATTGAATATTGGCACTCATATCAGAATCAGAATCAGAAATCCCTTTATTGTCATTGTACTCAAGTGTGCAACAAGATTAGAGAGCTCCCCTCTCCAGTGCAATACAACAATAATTCGATTAAATAAATAAATTAGATAAATAAGAGAATAAATAGTGAGATGGAAAATAATACGAAATAGGATATATAAAAACACATCACATCGCTCTTCTACAAGGTAAGGGTGGTCGTGTGTGTGTGTGAGAGTTTAGAATGGAGATGGCTCTTGGAAAGAAACTGTTTCTCAGTCTATTGGTCCTTGATTTGATGCACCTGTAACGCCTGCCAGAGGGCATCAGGTCGAACAGGTGTGAGTTTGGGTGGGTATTGTCTTTGACAATATTGAGAGCCCTAATGAGGCACCGGGCGGTGTAGATGTCCGACAGTGAGGGGAGAGGGCAGCCAATAATACTTTGCGCTGTTTTGACCGTCCTCTGGAGCCTCACTCTGTCCGCCTCAGTGCAGCCGCTGTACCAGGTGGAGACACAGTACGTCAGCAGGCTCTCGATGGACGAGTGGTAGAAGGCCAGCAGCAGCTTCCTGTCCAGGTTGAATTTCCTGAGGACTCTCAGGAAGTGCAGACGCTGGTGGACCTTCTTTACCACTGCTGTGGTGTTGTGTGTCCAAGAAAG
This sequence comes from Idiotropiscis lumnitzeri, assembly GCF_059441095.1. Taxonomy (NCBI): domain Eukaryota; kingdom Metazoa; phylum Chordata; class Actinopteri; order Syngnathiformes; family Syngnathidae; genus Idiotropiscis; species Idiotropiscis lumnitzeri. The sequence goes on along the minus strand of NC_142402.1, from coordinate 1,498,991 downwards.
GTCATCGGAGATCTGTACTCCCAGGAACTTGAACGTGTGGACCCTCTCCACACACGCCTTCGATGCAGAGGGGGGGCGGCACTGTCTTGTTCCTCCTTAAGTCGATAACGATCTCCTTTGTTTTTGCAATGTTGAGTTGCAGTCTGTTGTCCTCGCACCAAGCCGTCAGTCTCTGGACCTCCTCTCTATAGGCTGTCTCGTCACCTTCCGAGATCAGACCGACCACTGTCGTCTCGTCAGCCAACTTGACGATGGTGTTGTTACCGTGGGCCGGGCTGCAGTCGTAGGTGTAGAGGGCGTATAGGAGAGGGCTCAGCACGCATCCTTGAGGGGAACCGGTGCTCAGCGTATGGGTGGAGGACGTGTAGGGGCCGAGCAACACAGTCCGGGGTCTGTTGGTCAGAAAGTCCTTAATCCAGATGCGTGTGAGGGCAGGGAGGCAGAGAATGTCCAGTTTGGGGATGAGGATGTCTGGTATGATTGTGTTGAATGCTGAGCTGTAGTCCACAAAGAGCATCCTGGCATAGCTCTGCTGTTGTTCCAGGTGGCCCAGCACAACATGCAGAGCAGTGTCGATGGCGTTCTCAGTGGATCTGTTTGCTCGGTGTGCAAACTGGTAGGGGTCCAGTGTGAAAGGAAGGCAGTCCTTGATGTGCTGGAGAACCAGTCTCTCGAAGCACTTCATGATGACTGGCATGAGAGCAACAGGACGGTAGTTGTTCAGCAGGACTACAGGTGACTTTTTGGGGACAGGAATAATGGTGGAAGTTTTCAAGCAGGAGGCGATGACTGCTTGACCCAGGGAGCGGTTGAAGATCCTGCAGAAAACATGTGACAGTTGGTGGGCACATGCTCTGAGGACCTTGCCTGGTATTCCGTCGGGTCCAGTAGGACAGGTGGTCTGACTGGCCGAAGGGGGCGAGTGGGAAGGCTCTGTATCCGTGCTTGATGTTTGAGTACACATGGTCAAGAGTGCTGTCTCCCCTCGTTGGGCACTTGACATGCTGGTGGAACTTTGGGAGTACAGTCTTTAAATTGGCCTTATTAAAGTTACCCGCTACTAAGTGAACGCCATCAGGGTGGGCCCGCTGTTGTTTATCGATGACGCACGTGAGTAGCGAGAGTGCCGCACTAGTGTTAGCATCAGGAGGGATGTAAACAGCGGTGACGAGCACTACTGTTAGGAAATAAGGCCGGCATTTAACGGACATGTACTCGATGTCGGGGGAAGAGTGCTTATCAACGATCACGCTGTTATTGCGCCAGTTCTCATGCACATAAACACAGAGCCCCCTCACCCCTGCTCTTACCGGTGTCTCTCGTTCGATCCGGGCGATGTAGCGAGCGCCCAGCTAGCTGGATGCTAGCGTCACGAACGTTGGCGTGCAGCCAGGATTCTGTGATGATGATCCCACAGTTGTCTCGCACATAGCGGTTTCCCAGGATTTGTAATTCCAGATCGTCGGTTTTACGGACTACGGATCTGGCGTTGGTGAGGTAGAGACTCGGCAGTGGTTGCTTGTGGGGCTGCTGTCGTAGCTTTAGTAGGACACCGGATCTGCAGCCCCGCTTCTGCTTCCTCTCTCTCCGTCGTCTGCGTCGCCTCCCGGTCCCAATGACAATCCACGTATCGATATCCATCGTCCACGATGTCCTGACGATCGATACTGTGCCGCAGTCGGTGTTTATAAGACCGAGCAAACGTAAATAAAAAGTGATAAAGAACACATATACAGTAATATAAATACTTTAAGTGGTTATTTCATTTGTAGTGCCTTTAAACTGATTTATTTATTGCTGTATTGCCAGTTGTTTTCCGTGTAAAAAAACAAGCATGAATGTGTTGCTTTTATCATATTATTTATTACATTTCTACCATACTGGCCAAGTCAGTCCGGCATCTATAAGGTATGTGGGCACCTGACATAATGCCTTATTGGCATTAATGTCGGACCCAGAGAACAAGATTGCTAACAGCACTTAGAAGAAGCCTAGATTTGCTGTATATTAGCAAAAAGTTGCAAATTTTATAGACTTCCTCTGACAATGCACATTCCTTTTTGAAAATTGTTCAACTTTTCTTTTGCGTTAGCTCTTCTTCTCTTTTATCAATGCCTGAATTTTGACCCATTTCTTAAATCAACTATAAAATACCCTCATTATTTTTATTTTATTTTGTTCAAATATACTGACAAAGTCAAAAAGTCTTAATGCAATACACCTATATGTTGTACTTTTATGCATTTAAAACTGAAAAATGGGTTGGTTCCGACCTTAACACCGGAGGAATGTTGTTACATTATTCTGCAAACTAAATTAGAGAATAACCAACCTTCATTTGGTGATCAAAATATTCACCTCAACAAGATAATTTTATTTCCCTCTTTAAAATAACTACACTGGACCTCCACATACTCTCAATTCTGCAGTCATGGGTTGGCATATTTACTGATTTAAAAAAAAAAATAGTTTCAATACTTTTTTGTTGTTGTTCCCCTCTGTTTTTTTTGTGGATAACGCATATTATTTATTCATATGTGTTTTTTTAAATAATGTTTAATCATTGAATATATTTTTATAATCAATTTGTCTCCAATGATTTCAATGGGTGTCGAATTACATGTGGATTATTGCTATTCCCGGTCCCAAGCACCTAATAGCGTGGGTCCACTGTAAATAATTTTCTGACACAAAAAACATAGTAAACATTGAAAAAACAATAATCTTGTTTATAAATGTGGATTTGTGCTCAGTGGATATAAACTATCCCACAGTAAACTAAGATGTGGTCATATTTTACTGTCTTTCTAGGTAATTGCATTCTCTAAACAGCAGGGTTTGCGCAACTCTCGATCAGAGGATGGTGGCAGCACTGTCAGCTGCACTGGATCAATTCGGTATAGAACCCTGATGGACCAGGACCCATCACCACCAGCCTCCACAACTGGTGCTCTGGAAGGTACGCAGTACGCACTGCACAAAGACTCAAATCATCTGTTAGGTTAGGCCTCTTTCCCGCATATGATTAAATAGGTGATTTGACCTAGGCTGTGGTTTTTCTGTGACATTTTCTCCTGGCTTGGCATCTTCTTATCTATGACACCTTTGGTACACACCTAGTAGAGGAATCAGTTAAGACACAGTCAAATGTAGTGTCATGTGTTAGGGAGAGTCAACCTCCCTGTGGGTTGGCAATAAAGGAAGTATGAAGAATATAATACAATACAATACAACTTGATATTTATAGTGCATTTCTTAAAAGTTGCAGCCATAAGGATGAGCTTTACGCAGAGTAAAACACAAAGTAGCGGTAATTCAAGAACAAAGACAATGAAAACACTAAGTTAAATACAAATTAATGATACTAACAGTGGAACGCTGCAGTTAAAGCCAACAAAACAAGACACACAGTCTCCAGTGTCATCATTAAAAACTAAGAGGACAGGTGTGTGTACTATGCATCAACTTGAAACCTGAATGAAAAACCTCCATGACATGTTCATCCAAGAAAAATTTTAAAGTGTGCACCACTTTTTCTAGAGTTTTGGAGATAAGACAGCCTGGTCAAAACTTTGACAGCACACCTTGATCAAGGCCTGGTTTCTTAAGCAGGGGTTGAAATATAGCATGTTTAAAATGTTGGGGGACTACAGAAGACAGAATGCTGTTGGTAATTGCCAAAACCCAGGGGAACCGGACGGCTTAATATGGCAAACCACATCCTCCAAAAAATACAAGGAAACCACCTCAAAGGAATCCAACACTGTGCTCGTGGAGGCTCGTGGAGAGAGGGGTCAAGTGTCGCATTCGAAACGATGGCTGTAGCAATCTTGTCAGTGAAGAATTGCAGAACTCTATTGCTGTATAGTTTTAAATAGAGAACATGAATTATTTGACAAGTGTTCCAGTTTGGACACTTTCACTATGCAGTCTTTTCGGATTTGATATGGGACCTGCAGTCTTTTTTCCACCTTTGTTCAGTTTTGTGTCATTCTTGTTTAGATGCACGAGTTTTCTCATCAAACCATGGCTGAGGTCTTATTTTGGCTGCATAATTTTTATACAACCACATGCAGTAATCCAAAATATATTGGCAAGATAAGCTGAACCAAGAGCTGAGTTCGTCTGTGTTGGAGGAGGAAACACAAAGCCAATCAAAGGAATCTACTGCGTGACGTCTCTAATATCTTTGGGTAGTGCATTCCAAGGCAGTGCTGGCCGAATAGAAAATGCTCTAGAACCAGCAGACTTCTTTTTGGGTCTCTGGATAACTAAAAGACCAGCATTTTGTGAGCGATGGTTTCAGGACAGAACAAACGGTACCACAAGGTCAACGACATAGGAAGGTGCTAGGCTGTGCAATATTTTATAGGTAAGTAGCACAACTTTAAAATCACATCTCAATGCAAATTGTCTAGTATCGGGGTCATGTGATCGAACTTTCTCGTCCTAGTCAGGAGTCTCGCTGCCGCATTTTGAACTAGCTGCAGACTTTTAATACTAGACATGGGGAGACCCGAGAGCAAAACGTTACAATAATCGAGGCGAGATGTAACAAATTTATGGATTAAGATTTGTGCGTCTCTAGTTCAAAGAGAAATAATTTGGTTTGGCTAATTCAAGTGCTTCCTTGTATATTAGTAAACTATCGCACCATGCCTGACGGAAGAGCTCAAGTTTGGTCACACGCCATTTGCACTCAAGCTGTTAGGCAAGCCCCCTCTCTGTCCATTTTTAAAACCCGTTTGAAGACACATTTTTATTCTTTAGCTTTCACTAACACAATATGACACTGTCGTTGTTCTGCTATTACTCTGGTATCTATTGCAAATGTGTTTATGTGTTTTAATTTGTGTTCTAATTACCAGTTAATTTATATGAAGGCATATGGAAAGCACTTTGTTGCAGCTCCAGCTGTTGTGAAATGCGCTATATAAATAAAATTGTATTGTGTTGTATTGTATTGTATTGTAAGCTTCCTACATGATAGTTTAAGTATGCGCGTTTCCTCTGTAAACCATGGAGTAAGCCTCTTTGGATGAGTTTTAATTTTTAAAGGTGGTACGGAGTCAAGCGCGTCTAACAGAGTGGCATTATAATTGTTTGTGAGATCATCAATCGAACCAATATAATTAGGAAACGAAGCGGTCGCTAGAGGGAGTAGCTCAGAAAGCGTAGCGGTGGTTGAAGAACTAATATTGCGGCTGCTATAGCTTTAAATGTGGTCAGAACGATGACAATCAGCCAAGACTTCAAACTTAATAAAGTAATGATCAGATATAGCAGTAGTATATGGTAATACGATAACGTTTGAGGATGCTAAGCCTTGGGTTAATACCAAATCACTTACCATTTGTTTGCATCGCTTCATCTATTGTTTGCGTGAAACCAAAAGTATCAAGAGGTTCCAACGGTAGATTCATATGAATGTTGTAGTCACCCATGATGGATGAGTTAACATGTCAACCACAAATTCATAAAATTCATCTAAAAAGCCCAAGTCCGAGCCAAGGGGAAGATAAAGCATAATGAGAACTTCAAATGTTTTGAAGGAATTGCTAGAACGACGGCTAAGTTTCAGATCAGATTCAAAAAGGAGGGCTACACCCCCACCTTTCTTACAAGGGCGCGCAAAATGTGAGCTCACGAAGTTTGGAGCAAGGCTTCATTTAGCGGTAAAACTGATTTGGTTTTAACCAGGTCTCGCAAAGACCAATCATGTTAAGATTATGGTTTCTAATGAGGTCATTAACTAACAGGGCTTTCGATGAGAGCGATGTAATATTAAAAAAAACAAGTTTTAATAAACTAGGTTGATCTAAATTATTCCGCATGACAGGACTCTTGGTCATAATATTAATAAGATTGCATTGCCTAGATTCCGTATTGTACCTCGAGCAACTATAAACACGGCAAGAAATTACAACGCTAGGAATCTGATAGTTATTTGTCGCCTTTCAAGTGCTATTATTTTGAGAGAATGCCTCGTCGTCGATAAGACCGACCGAGGAGGAATGCTTAAACCCATCATGTATTGCCACATTAGTAGAAACTGTATCAGCATGTGATGCAACAGTGTGTGGTGTGTGGCACTCTAAACTAGAAGAAAAGCTATGTGCGTTGTCTGAATCTAGCATAACGCTAGTTAGCTCTCAGACTCCATACCCAGCCTTAAAGGCTGACTAATTGCCGCAACCCAACCTGGTCTGATGTGAACTGCCATGAAAGGCTCAAACAGTAATCTATGTATCTGGAAAGAGTGCTGGCGCCATCTCAGTTAGGGTAAAGAAAGATAAAAGTGTAAAATGTGAATGTGAAGCCTGGAATGTTGCTTTAATGCTCCACAGGCTTCCTACAAAAACATCCCTGGAGGTTCCTCATTTTCCTAACAGGCTTGCTTGTCTGGTGTTTGACCAGACCTTGACATAGAAATAGCGCAGGTCCAAGTCCATAAACTTAATGCAACAACAAGAGAGTTCATGCTGTGGAAGTGGGCATAGAAAAATACGGCTGTCAGTCAAGTTAACACGAGGAAATTATTTGCATACGCTTTTGATTTCAGACTATGGACAAGAAGGAGAGTTCCGATTTAGAAACATTCTTTAACATTAGTCGGTCGAGTCGGCCCCAGAAAGAAGGTGAATTATCTACAAACTGCAGTCCCTGCTCACGACAAAAGCTAGCCAGCCACTGATTAAGAAAGAATAATCTGCTAAACCACATCATTGCCTCTCGCAGGCAAGGGGCCAGAGACAATTACTCAATGCTGACTCATCTTCCGAGCGAGATCACAAGTCCTTGCAGTGTTACAGCAGCAAAGATATAGATCACACAGAGACGCCGGCGTAATTTAGCCGTTAATGTATAGCATTAGCTGCAAACATTCAGAAAAAACAACCGATGCGAATATACACAGTATATATGTATAGACACAAATTCCCATGTATATACGCACTTAACTCCCTCAACAAATATACAAGTGTAAGGAAACACTCCTAATGTCTGTCTACAGTCCAGAGGGAAGTCTGTCCATGGTACAGGGGGGAAATAAATACAAATATTGCAATGATAAATGGACCCAATGTTCTTGTGAAACATTGTGACAACAGCCGGCAGGGAGGAGTGGCGAAATCTCTTCTTTGCACAGCAAGGGTGTAACAGTCTATCACTGAGGGAGCTGTGGAGTGCTGTTAGAGTATCATTAAGGTATGGGCTAGGTTGTCCAGCATTATTGACACTTTCGCCATCATCCGCCTGTCCCCCCACTGAGTCCACAGAGTCCAGCGGCCATTCCAGGAAAAGAGCTGGCCCTCGTCACTAGTTTATCCAGCCTCTTTTTGTCCCGGCCCAAGATACCGCCTGCCCAGGAGACCACTCCATAGAAAATAACCGATGCAACCAGAGTCATAGAAGGTCCTGAGGAATGTCCCCTGAACCCCAAAGGACCTCAGCCTTCTAAATAGGAAGAGTATGCTCTGACCCTTCCTATAGAGAGCATCTGTGTTGTCGCTCCAGTCCAGTTTATTGTTCAGATAAACAGCCAAGTACTTGTAAGTTGAGACCCTTTCAACGACTGTTCCCTGGATATTCACTGGTGCAGGTGGGAGAGTGCCGACGCCTGCAGAAATCCATCACCAGCTCTTTGGATTTCCCAGCATTGATTTGGAGGCGGTTCTGTTGACACCAGTCCACAAAACCCCGAGTAAGTTCTCTGTACTCCCTATTGTCTCTGGCAGTGATGAGGCCGACAATTGCAGAGTCATCAGAGAACTTCTGCAGGTGACAGGTAGGGGTGTTGTATTTGTAGTCCGAGGTGTAGAGGGTGAACAGGAAGGGAGCCAGAACAGTTCCCTGAGGCGCCTCTGTGCTGCAGAGAAGCACGTCAGACATACAGTCCTGTGTTCTCACGTACTGTGGCCAGTTTGTGAGGTAGTCGTGGATCAATGTGATGAGATCAGAATCAGAATCAGAAATCCCTTTATTGTCATTGTACAGTGTGCAACGAGATTAGAGAGCTCCCCTCTCCAGTGCAACACAACAATAATTTAATCAAATATATACATTAGATAAATAAGAGAATAAATAATGTGATGGAAAATAATACGAAATGGGATAAATAAAACACATTACGTCGCTGTTCTGCAAGTTAAGGGTGGTCGTGTGTGTGTGTGTGAGAGTTCAGAATGGTGATGGCTCTCGGTAAGAAACTGTTTTTCAGTCTATTAGTCTTTAATTTGATGCACCTGAAGCGCCTGCCAGAGGGCAACAGGTCAAACAGGTGTGAGTTCGGGTGAGAAGCACCGGGTGGTGTAGATATCCGACAGGGAGGGGAGAGGGCAGCCTATAATCCTCTGCGCCGTTTTGACTGTCCTCTGGAGCCTCACGGGGTCTGCCTCAGTGCAGCTGTTGGACCAGGTGGAGACACAGTAGGTCAGCAGGCTCTCGATGGACGAGTGGGAGAAGGCCAGCAGCAGCTTCTTGTCCAGGTTGAATTCCTGAGGACCATCAGGAAATGCAGACGCTGATGGACCTTCTTTACCACTGCTGTGGCGTTGTGTGTCCAGGAGAGGTCATCGGAGATCTGTACTCCCAGGAACTTGAATGTGTGGACCCTCTCCACACATTCACCTCTGATGTAGAGGGGGGGGTGGCACAGTCTTGTTCCTCCTAAAGTCGATGACGATCTCCTTTGTTTTTGCAATGTTGAGTTGCAGCCTGTTGTCCTCAGACCAAGCCGTTAGTCTCTGGACCTCCTCCCTGTAGGCTGCCTCGTCACCCTTCGAGATCAGACCGACCACTGTCGTGTCGTCGCCAAATTTGACGACGGTGTTGTTACCGTGGGCCGGGCTGCAGTCATAGGTGTAGAGGGCGTATAGGAGAGGGCTCAGCACGCATCCTTGAGAGGAACCGGTGCTCAGTGTTCGGGTAGAGGACGTGTAGGGGCCAAGCAACACAGTCTGGGGTCTGTTGGTCAGAAAGTCCCTAATCCAGATACGTGTGAGGGCAGGGAGGCCTAGAATGTCCAGTCTGGAGATGAGGATGTCTGGTATGATTGTGTTGAATGCCGAGGTGTAGTCCACAAAGAGCATCCTGGCATAGCTCTGCTATTTTTCCAGATGGCCCAGCACAACATGCAGAGCAGTGTCAATGGCGTCTTCAGTGGATCTGTTTGCTCGGTATGCAAACTGGTGGAGTCCAGTGTGGGAGGAAGGTAGTCCTTGATGTGCTGGAGAACCAGTCTCTCGAAGCACTTCATAATGACTGGCGTGAGAGCAACAGGACGGTAGTCATTCAGGAGGAATGCCGGTGACTTTTTGGGGACAGGAATAATGATGGAAGTCTTCATGCAGGAGGGGATGACTGCTTGAGCCAGGGAGCGGTTGAAGATCCTGTAAAAAACATGTGATAGTTGGTGGGCACATGATCTGAGGACCTTGCCTGGTATTCCGTCGGGTCCAGTAGCTTTCCTGGGGTTAATAGCCAGGAGCACATGCCTCACATCGTGTCCTCTATGGTGAGTGAGGGGGAGTTGAGGCATGGCTTGCGGGGGTGTGACGGTTGGGGTGAGTCAAAGCAAGCAAAGAAGCAGTTTAGCTCCTCTGCTAGCGCCACACTCGGGTCTACAGATGTCATGCTGCCGCCTCGGTAGTTGGTGATGCTCTGTAGACCCATCCACACCTCCCGTGGTCTGTTGCTGGCAAGGTGGGACTCCAGCCTCCTCTTGTAGTCCGTCTTGACTAGTTTAATGCCCTTTTTAAGGTCAGCACGAGCCACACGGTACAGGGCTCTGTCACCCGACCTGAAGGCAGTGTCGCGGGCCTTGAGGAGAGAGCGAACCTGGCTGGACTTCCAGGGTTTCGCGTTTGGGAAGGTCCGTATGGTCTTGTTCAGGGACACAGTTTCCATGCAGAACTTGATGTAGTCCAGTACACATTGTGTGTAAACATCATGGTCCTGATGATCAAAGAGGTCCCAGTTGGTGATTTGAAAGCAGTCCTGTAATTCACTCATGGCGGTCTCCCGCCAGGTTTCCACAGTCATTGTGATGTGTTTAGTCTGACTGGGTTTTGGGGAGGGGCGGGCACACTACTGTAAAAAATTCTGCGAAGCAGCAAAGCCGTCATCAAGGCATCATTGAAGTCACCAGAGATGAGGAGCAGGGCGTTTGGGTGCTGTGTTTGTACTCTGCTCACAGCTGCAGTCAGTACGTCATAGGCTGTCTCACTGTTAGAAAAGAGAGGTAGATACACCGCCACTGCGATCACATGACAGAACACTCGCGGGATGTAGCACGGACGCATGCTAACAGCTAGCAGCTCAATGTCCGGACTGCAACGTTGCTTCTTGATAGTGATGTGCCCATGGTTACACCAGCTATCATAAACAAACGCAGCCAGCCCTCCTCCTTTCCTCTTACCACTCTCCAGTGTCCTGTCCGCATGTAGGCATCCGGCGTTAGCGCTGTTATCTATGACTCCATGAACATCAGCAAGCTAGCCTCCAAGAAGTTCCTCTCGTGCCGGGTTACCGCCGTTAGCTCGTCCATCTTATTGGGAAGGGATCTAACATTCCCCATAATAACGGACAGGAGAACGGGGTGGTATCGTCTCCTCCTTGCCAGGCGTTTCGCTCCCACACGACTGTCTCTTCCTCCTCAGCTCGCGGGAGATATTGGGTCTTGCTCCGGGAGCTGTAGCGGTATTATCACAGTGTTCTAACAGCTGCGAATACATGATCAATCCGTAGCTCCGAGTTAAATCTCCGGACACGGGCGCGCAAAAAACAGCCACCCGCAGCAGAAAAAACAACCGCCAGTTGGATGTCCATAGCTGCGATGAGGTAAAATAAATTAATAAGGTAAAGGTAAAAACACACAAAAAAGGCTCAACGGTGAGCCGGAGCCGCTGAAACAGGCTGCCCCTCGCGCGGTGCCGGAACAGATGCCACATTATTCTGCTGGCGGACGCGACCCTGTAGCAGGCAGGGTCTTTCCATGAGAAGGGTGCAAGTGTTGCAGGTGGTGGTGCACAAAACCAAAGATGTTTACTTGACCGATGGATGAAGGCAGACAAACAGACGAGCAGCCGAAGAGTCCCGCTGGTCACATGAATTTTTTTTTAAAACAATATCGTTGTAAAACTTTGTTGATATAACAAATGCAAATGCCGAAATGCACATAGCTTTCCACCCGTTTTGCCTTCTCTCATTGTGCGCTCTCCCGCAATCAGGGATTCCAGATGTTTTTTGCCTGTTCCTGTGAGCGCCGCAAAATAGTACGACTGCCATTAATGCTATGTTAAAAGGATTGTCGGCATTAATAAACTAGTGAATTAATGCAAAATTAATGCGTTAAATTGCCCAGCCCTACTACATATATATATTTTTACACTTGAACAGCTTCACTACATTCATACAAGGATAATCAGTTGAATTGCAGTCAAAATGAATAATTGTATGTTGAAAAAAATGCTGAATGGTAATTAATGGTAACCACCACCTCACACTGCAGAGGTGGAGGTTTCGATTCCGGCTCCGGCCTTCCGTGCGTGGGTACTCCGGTTTTGTCCCACATTCCAATGACATGCTGGTAGGTTGAGTGAACACGCTAAATTGTCCCAAGGTATGAGTGTGACCGCGGATGGTTGTTTATCATTGTGTGCCCTGCGATTGGCTAGCAACCAGTTCAGGGTGTACTCCACCTACTGCCCGATGGCAGCGAGGATAGGCTCCAGCACCCTTGCGACCCTTGTGGAGATAAGAGTCTGAGATAATGGATGGATGGATGGATGGTAACCAATGGCCGTCATTTACACAAGCTGTTCAAATACTGCCCACTCATGCACAAGAATGCACTAAAGAAATAGTGCGTGTAACTAGCGTGAAATTATTGATCAATCAATAAATACGGACCGATGAAAAGTAGCTACGTCGTCACTGATGGTGTAGTGGTACACTCGCCTGAGTTGTGTGCAGGCAGCATGGGTTCAGTTCCCACTCAGTGACGGTGTCTATGTCTGCCCTGTGACTGGCTGGCGACCAGTTCAGGGTGTAGTGCGCCTTTCGCCCGTAGTCAGCTGGGATAGGCTCCAGCACCCTCCCGCGACCCTGTACAGGATAAGCGGTGTGGATAATGACATGACAAAAGTAGCTACTAAGTGATTGTAAAATAAAAAAAATAAAAATTGGGGGGGAAAATGTTAATGTCATATTTGGCAGCAAACCCATTAAACTTCCGGTTCAATTTATTAAAGTTGCTTAGGAGATGCTGGGTTGCACCTTGTGGAAACACGAGGTAACAAACCTAACTCCAGTAATCCCTAGTTTATCGCGGGGGGATACGTTCCAAAAATAACTCGTGATGGGTGAAATCCGCGAAGTAGAAGTAGTTATTTTACAATGCAATACTGTACTGCAGAATGAAACCAAAAAATAAAACCTCTTTTCAGGCCCAAGATGTTTTTTAAGAAATAGAAATATAAACGTTTTCTTACCAATAACTATAATAGTTTGAAGAACGGTGTTGTAAAACAATATATTTTTATTAGTGAGTGGGATTTTGGACCGGTAAGGGAGGGATGTGTTTTCACGCGAGAGGACGTGGGTGACGCATGAAAACTGCAGAGAAAAACGGACGATACCTGCTCTCGCGAGAGAAGGACGACGTGTTGGCGAGCTGCAGAACACGCGGACGTACAAAACGATCAGAGAACTGACAATCACTTGTGAGCTGTTTGGAAGGAGTCTTGGCAAGTGTGGACGTCGAAAGATTGGCTGAAGTGTTGGCGAAGGTCGCAAGGATGTCGTGGATGGAGACCGACGAGGCAGACCTGGCTGCATGCTAACGGTAGCTAAGCTTAAAGCTATCTTAACTCAGTTGATCTGAGAACTGAAAATCACTTATGAGCTGTTTGTCTTGGCGAGTGTGGACGTCGAAAGATTGGCTGAAGAGTAGGCAAAGGTCGCGAGGACGTCGTGGACAGAGAGCGATGAGGCAGACTTGGCTGCGTGCTTACGGTAGCTAAGCTTAAAGCTATCGTAACTCAGCCGTGTCGACGCTCGGACATGACGTGCAACTTCGGATTTCACCGCTCCCAATTCTGCAAGTAGAGATTGCAGCGACGTGGACTTCGGATTTCATTGCTCACAAGTGCTGCAAGTAAAGATTGCACCGCTCTCAATTTTAACAAGGAAGAATTTCAACGCTCTCAATCCGCACCGTACTCTAACCTAAACCTGCTTGAACGCACCCACCCACACTCTGGCTTCGAGAGCTCCGAAGCCGTGAGTACGGTGTGGGCTCCTCCGTACGTGCATATGAATGTAGAAAACGAAAAAGGAAAAAAAACTAGCCATTGTTTCACGTTGTGAAGTGTTCAGTCTGACTGGGATTTGGGAGGGACTCAAAGACAAAAAAAAGAAAAAAAACCAAGACATTGTTTCACATTGTGATGTGTTTAGTCTGACTGGGTTTTGGGGAGGGGCGGGCACACTACTGTAAAAAATTCTGCGAAGCAGCAAAGCCGTGATAGGTGAAGCGAGAGATCACTGTATTTTCGTTTTGAGGGATGTATTATTACACGATGGACAGCATGGGACTTGATTTAACTATGTTGTTGCACATTGACATTCTGCCAGTTTGTTGGTAACAACTGATTTTAAAAGTGATGCATTTTAAGGGTAAATAGGCCTTTTGATTACATGAGTGTGTCGGCATGTCACGAAGAGCAAGTGGCCCAACCCGCGACCACGCATTTGGCATCCAGGACTTCCACCAGACTAGCCTGATAGGTCACCCTGTTCCCACCTCCAGGCCCTCTTCCAAATGTCCTACCTTTGACAATTGTGTACTATGGTTTAACTTTGAGACAGACAGCACCTCAGAAGTGGGTACTTTATTCTCTTATTTATCTAATTTATATATTTAACTGAATTATTGTTGTATTGCACTGGAGAGGGGAGCTCTCTAATCTCGTTGCACACTTGAGTACAATGACAATAAAGGGATTTCTGATTCTGATGTTATGTCTTGTTTTTTCATTGGGTTCATTGTTTACACCTGTGCTCATCAACTTGGGCCCTTGTGTCTTCCAATCAGCTCCTTCAGCCATTTGTCTCATCCAGATGTTCGTCATCTCGCCAGTTTGTTTGTATTTAGTGCCCTGCTTTCATTCAGGCTCCTTTGGCTCATTGTCACTGTCCTGTACCCTGGTGCAGTCTTGTTACTTGTAGTGGTGGGTGTTCAGTTCAGTTACTTTGAGTTTAGTTTTTTATTAGGACTTCGTTGAATTTGTATTTAGATCTTACCCCTTTGCAATTTATTTTGTTAATAAATATTGTTCAGTCCATCCTGCACTCCTGCCTGCCTTCATCTGCTTGGTTGCATTTTGGTCTAAACCTCGTGCTGACCTGACAGTATTAACAGCATGAAATATTCTGAATCATGTACTACTGGCAAAGCAAAACCATTGATATGCATTGGTGGGCCGCAGTGATCGCCGCATTAATCTTTGTTTGACGCCATTATTTTATTTGACTTGGCTAATTTTGTGGTTCTGCTCTGGTTGGTAGTTAGAACACCCCCGTCAAAATGTTTAAATTGGCCCCAGGAAATTGCGTCCCCACAACCCTTTTATCTATTATTTCATTTTGCACCATTTTCCCATTTTGCTCTGATTTAATTTTTCACCTAGATATTTTACACTTTATCCTTGTTTGTCCCTTGAGGAACGTAATTTCAATAATCTGCTGTCTTTCACAGCATAATGAATGACTGACATGCTGTATGCTTGACCCACAACATGACAAGTGAACATGTGACATACAATGTTTCATTGATTCACCCTATATTCATAATTATTGAATTTTGACTGCATATTCAGTATTGTTAATATTGATTCCACACGAAGAGTATTGTGGTGTCTGGTTTGGAGCTTTTAGAGTTTACAAAATAACCATGAAAATAGATAAGTTAGGACAAAAAGAAAAAGCCTGCTGATCTGCGCCATGGATTGAGACACAAGCCTTGCAACTAGGAGAGTTCAAAGTCCGGCCAAATCTTTTCGGAAGCGCCTCACACAGCGGCACACGTTACATTGTATATACCAGGTGCAAGGACCGGTCAAGACTCTTTCAAATGCCACACACGAAAATTGAGTCTAAAAGATACTAAGTGGTGCGGCTTAGAAAGCACACAACAAGCAGATGCAGAATTTTTTAACCAAAGTCAATGGCAGGTTAACCTCATTCGAAAGCCCATAACAGACAGATACAGACTTTTTTTAACGAGGTCAACGGCAGGTTTGCCTCTCTCAAAAAAGCACCCAACTGGCGTATGCGGAGCAAAATGAGGAACCAACATGAGGATCATTTATGTGACTGCAAGTGCCTTAAAAAACCTCAACTAGAACTATTATGCCTGAGCATATGGTTGCAATGCATTGCTAAAATGACTGTCTCCAACATGTGATATG
Organism: Idiotropiscis lumnitzeri; assembly: GCF_059441095.1. Lineage (NCBI taxonomy): Eukaryota > Metazoa > Chordata > Actinopteri > Syngnathiformes > Syngnathidae > Idiotropiscis > Idiotropiscis lumnitzeri. The sequence goes on along the minus strand of NC_142402.1, from coordinate 1,483,521 downwards.
CTAAGTTGTCAAAGAAAAGTTTTATTGAAATTATAAATTAAAGAAAATACGATGACATGAAGAGGGCCATAAATTGTGTGATTAGCACGACTTGCGTGACACCAATATAAATAAGGTTCATTGGTAAAGTAGAGAAAAAAGTAATACACACTAGGACACAACCAGAATTGACTAAAGCTAAGGCCATTCAGAATAACACATTGGGACACCACCGGAAGTAACCAAGTTTGAAATCATTAAGCATAACTTTTGAAGCACTGTTAGAACGGACAAAACGTCCAGTTTCGCCCAATAAGAAAAAGGGGCTTGGGCTCGAAAAACTGTATAAAAGTTGCCGTCTTGTCGGGATTAAGTCAGACTCTTTTCATCAGGGCTGGAGAACTGTCTCTATTTTTTGGGGGTGAAAATAAAAAAACTCTGTGTGGTCAGTGTGGAGCCTCACCCTCAAATTATCGAGTAATTTTTTTCTGCTGCTTCATGACGACCTGGGAGGATCCCGCTCATTGCTGCGAACCGGCGTGACGTTCTTACTTCCGCTTACTTTTTTCCTCGCGTCGACCCTTCGACTCCCTCTGTCTCGGGCCGGCTGCTCACCTTCCGGCAGGGTGCGCGGGGGGGGGCACTCGGGAGCTGACACGACAGTACAGGTCTATAGATAAGCGGAGCGGTTGGATGTGCGTTCCCAATGATAGAAGCACCTGCGTCTTATTGTCACGACATGCAGCATGATGCCAAAAGTCTAGGATATATAAGTTATAGGCACCATTTAAGGAAAATGGATGTTGAAACCGTCTATTCAGGTTGACTGTATATTCAATATTGTTTAATATTGACCCTGGGCAGTTACCATAGGTCAGGGGTGTCAAACACCTGCATGTTTTCCATCTCTTCCGGCTGCAACACACCTGATTCAAATGGGCAGCTTACTTATCAGGCTTCCTCAGAGCTTGCTGCTGAGCTGATCATTTGAATCAGGTGGGTTGAAAGCATGCAGGAGAGCGGCCCTCCAGGACTGGATCTTGACAACCCCTGCCATAGGTCTATAGATGGTGGTTGGATACGCTGTTTTGTTGATAAAAGCATCTCCTGTGTAACTTTCTTCCGGCCTACTCCTGACTTAATGCTAAATTCTGCTGTAATGTCATCCTTTCACCACACACAACAGTAATCATCAATTTTAGTCAGTCTCATTCACCGAAAACTACCCCAGTTGCTTAATAATATCTACAGTCTAACAGGATGCTAATTCAGAAAACAATCTGTTGTGGCAGTGGAAATGAGCACACATGTCTGACTGTAAACGCGTCTTTATTCCAAGACTGCCAACCAGAGAGATTTGCGCCCAAAAAAACATTCACATAAACACGCCTCAAACTGTATACCTTCTGGTTGAGAGGCATGGTCCTAACGTCCGCCAGTGGCGGAGCTTGACTTTTATCCTTGCGGTGGCCAGGGAGTGGCCTATGCTACTTCAGTGGGTCCTCAGACCTTAAAATACATTTGTTTCTCGACCTATCAATTGCAATCGGAGTGTCAAATGTTGTAATGTACATACCAAGCACACAAGAGATGAGATTCGTGCATATATAATTTTTAGTTTATTAACAATGCTGAAAATGTAAAACAATTGGGCTACAATTTTTCCATTATGGATTAATAATAATAAATTCTTACAAAAATTATGAAAATGCACCAACACATTAATAGTTAAGGGATACAGAAGATACACAATAAATGCAGCCAACTATTCAATACAATACAACTTTATTTATAGCAAATTTCAGGTAAGTAGTTTTACCACCTCTTGGCTGAGTGAAATTCTTGCTGGGGACAGCTGGCTCTGGGTCTTGCTCTTGTTGCTCATTGACATCCTCATCCTCAGAGGCCTAAGTGTACCTCTTCAAAGGAACTACATTGTATAGTGTAATCAAAATAAAAATGCATCCATCCATTTTCTGCCGCTTATCCGGGGTCAGGTCATGGAGGCAGCAGCTTCACCAAGGACATCTAAACATCTCTCTCCCCAGCCACATCTTCCAGCTCTTCAGGAGGGATCCGCAGACATTCCCAGACCAGCCGGGAGACATAGTCACTCCAGCGTGTCCTGGGTCGTCCCCGGGGCCTCCTGTTGGTGGGACATGCCCGGAACACCTCACCAGGGAGGCGTCCAGGAGGCATCCTAATTAAATGCCCGAGCCAACTCATCTGGCTCGTCTCAACGTGGAGGAGCAGCGGCTCGACTTTGAGTCCCTTCCGGATGACAGAGCTTTTTTCACCCTATCTCTAAGGGAGAGCCCTGCCCCCACGGCGGAGGAAACTCATTTCGGCCGTTTGTCATGACCATAGGTGAGGGTAGGAACGTAGATCCACCGGTAAATCGAGAGCTTTGCCTTTTGGCTCAGCTCCTTCTACATCACGACGGACCAATAAAGCGTCCGCATCATAGCGGACGCTGCACCGATCCGCCTGATACCCGAGATACTTGAACTCCTCCACTTGGGGAAGGATCTCATCCCCGACCAGTAGAGGGAACTCCACTCTTTTCCGACAGAGGACCATGGTCTCAGATGTGGAGGTGCTGTTCTTCATCCTAACCGTTTCACACTCGGTTGTGAACCGCTCCAGTGAGAGTTGGAGATCACAACAGTACTACATCATCTGCAAAAAGCAGAGATGCTATACTGAGGCCGCCAAATCGGACCTCCTCATTGCCTCGACTGCGCCTAGAAATTCTGTCCATAAAAATTATTAACAGAATTGGTGACGAAGGGCAGCCTTGGCGGAGTCCAACCATCACTGGGATGCGGACCAAACTCTGACATCTGTGGTACAGGGACCGAACAGCCCGTATTAGTGGCCTTGGTACCCTGTACTCTGGAAGCACACCCCACAGAATTCCCAGAGGGACACGGTCAAACTCCTTCTCCATGTCCACAAAACGCATGTAAACTGGTTGGGCAAACTCCCATGCACCCCTGAGGACCCTGCTAAGAGTGTAGAGCTCGTACACTGTTCCACGGGCAGGACGAAACCTATACTGCTGCTACTCCTGGATCTGAGATTTGACCTCCCGACTGACCCTCCTGTCCAGTACCCCTGAATAGACCGTACCAACCCGAGAGATAGGTGAGTCTACCATGGAGTCCTCAAGCTCTGCTTCCTCAATGGAAGGCTTGTCTGTGGAATTGAGGAGGTCTTCTCAGTATTCTCCCCACCGATTTGCAACGTCCGGAGTCTAGGTCAGCAACACCCCATCTCCACTATAAACAGTGTTAATGGTGTGCTGCTTGCTCACCCCCTCTCAATTCTATCCCCCACCTTTCCCCCCCCCTTCTCTCGCCCCAATGCCAGGCAATTGCACACTCTGTTCGTTCATCAATACATATCAACATGAACAGAAAAAAAGTGTTGATTTCATCCAAGTTGTTCACTAGCACATATTTATTTAGCATATTTTCTGAACTATAGAGCGTCCCAACTGGTAAAAGAAAAATCCACCGAAAAGCCGCACCGTTGTATTAGCCGCATGGTTCAAAATCTCTGAAAGAAGTAGGGCCATATAGTCTGGAAAATACGGTAATAGCATTTTCGTTGCAAAACAAACCTACACCGTAGAGTTCATACTTGCTGCGCATGATGGACAATGAGAGCGCCAGTGTGTATCAGATTCTCTTTCTTCCTTACTCATCCCAGGATGGGAGCTGTTCACAGACATGAATTCTGGCTGTCTGCCTGCCTCATCTTTTCCTGACTTGAAGTTATTTTAAAGAGTGACTCATTGGGACACCAGCGTAAAACTTACTTTATGACGAAGATTTCACTGTCCATGAAGTGTATCCTTCGTCTCCTTCTTTTTCCTTACTTTGTTGATCTCCAGCAATGATAACTGACTCAAATCTGTTTCAGTGCCTATTCTTCTCCTCATGAACGTGGATTGTCACGCTTTGTGGTACATAGCGTGGCTACTACTGTACAAGAGTGACTTAGCAGTTGGTTCAGCGATGTCAGTCATCTGGGTTGGTACCTGGGGGAGGTCCAATCAGATTTCACGGGGGTCCAGTGCTACCCCAGCCTCTCCTCTGGCTCAGCCAGTTATGTCCGCCACACTGTCTTTAAAAGAAGGAGGAGGACAGGCAGCACTCAAAGTCAAATAAGAAGAGCTCATCAATACAAACATTGGAAGCACTCATTTTGGACTTTGGACAAAAACACGACGTACTGTGTACTGGATAGAAGTACAGGAGGTATAGTAGGTGAGCGCCTTCAGGTTTTAGGGATACACATAAGCAAGGACCTAAATATTTTCTGGACAGAAGGAGAAACCACTTATCTGCCAGACTGCTCATTATCAACCACCTTGGCATGATTTGGAAGTTGGTCAGAGGCAAAAGGTGGTTGAACCAAAAAAGCAGTTCTCCAGGAGGTGAAAAAAGTGATACTAGGCATTGAACGTAAGATCTTTGATGCGTCAAAGATTTAGGTTTTCTGGAAGTAATTAAATGCAGGGGGAGGGGCTTTCCAGTGTATTGTCCAAAATGTCAGTTTATGACTTCCCAAAGTCCAGAAGTAATAGTTAATTTGCATTTCCTGCATTTATTTAGATTTTGGTCCACAGGGGGAATTTATCATGCATTTATCGTTATCGAGGTAAAATTGCTCAATTTATTGTGATATTGATTTGAAGGTCATATTGCCCAGCCCTATCACATATACATATATATATATATATATATATATATATATATATATATTTATATATATATATATATATATATATATATATTTATATATATATATATATATATATATATATATACACATCTATATATATATATACACATCTATATATATATATATATATATATTTATATATATATATATATATATATACACATCCATATATATATCTATACACATCCATATATATATCTATATATATCTGTATATATATATATATACACATATATATATATATATATACACATATATATATATATATATATATATATATACACAATATACTACTGTACACTGTATCCATTGGTGTACTTAAATATTGACCAGTGCTGTATTTTGTTTTACCATTGCAGTATTCTTATCATCGCAGTATTCTTATCATTGCAGTATTCTTATCATTGCAGTACTTTTACCATTACAGTACTTTTTTTTATCATTGCAGTATTGTTTATCATTGCAGCATTTTTATTTATTTCCCCTCTGCACCATGGATAGACATTGAGAGTGTTTCCTTACACTTGTATATATTGTGGGATGTAAGTGTGTATATACATGGGTATTTGTGTATATACGTATATATTGTGTATATTCCCATGCTTTTTATGAATGTCTGCTGCTAATGTTATACATTAACGGCTACATTACGCCACTGTGTGATTTTTATCTTTGCTGCTGTAACACTGCAAATTTCCCCATTGTGGGACTATTAAATGCATCTTTATTTTATATAATATATATATATATATATATATATATATATATATATATATATATATATATGATAAAAGTTACATCTTTGTCAGGTTCGCCAATTTGACATATAGGGTTCATAGCTGAAAAGAGAGAGGCACCCAGCTCAAGTGGATATAGAGAGGTTAACAAAGTTTATTTGGCAACTTCATCTCCCTTCTGTTCATCGATGTTTTTCATACATTCCCTTTTATAACATCGAGGAATCAGATTACACTTCGAGAAATCAGATTACACTCAAGGGTGGTACAGTTCGTCTTCTCAAAAGCTGGTTTAGTCCGGTTTATCATTGGCGTGCCGCCATGGGTCGCAGCTGACTTTGACGTCAACATCTTTTATCAGGACCCAGCACGATGTTGCTTGCTTCAGACTTTGAGGCCAACTTCTTTATCAGGACTCATCAGGATGTTGTTGACTTAATCCTCACTTCTGAAGAAGTGCCACCGCCCTGCCAATTGCAGACACCTCTCTGCAGTAGAGATGTCCTCCTGTACCTCCACTCTGACTGTAAACACTCAAGCATAGTCCACTCCACTAATTTGCAACATGATATGTGCACCATGTATTGAAATAAAGTTGCGTCATGGCAAATGTATAATAACCTCTAAATATTATTCTAACAATCTTCAAGTATTATGAGTAAAGAACAAAGACAGTAACAACTTCTGCCTCTCACAACTTTCTGAAGATGGAAAAAAAAACAGAGCAGTAAGACAACATATTTACACGAATGTATTTATCAAGGTTCACACAGAAATTGTGACCTTGTATTTGTTCTCCACCCAATCTCAGAGGATTCAGAAACATTTATCCCTGCAGGGTTAATGTCTTTTCTCTTGTGTCTTTGAGATAAAACAGCACATAGTTTTGTGTTACACTCAGGTTAGATCAAGGAGACTGAAACTCGAGCCAGCCATGTTTTAACACATCACCCGTCCTGCTGTTGCATACCTGAATTTATCTTACGACAATCATATTGTTGTATCGTTTGATGGATGTTGTCTTCTTCAGATAAAATCACAGATGACAACTGTAATAATCATGAATGGCATTTGTGTCAAACTCTTAAGGAGTTGAGTATGCATGACCTCTCTGTAACTTGGTAATACCGTGTTAGCTAAAACGTTAGACAAATGAGTATAGACTTATTTTAACATGTATAATTGTAAGAAAATATTTGTTTTATTTTACTTTGCAATGTGACAGCACTTGTTCAGCCCTGAATGCCCACGCACACACGTACACACACACCGAGAAGCAAACCCCCTAAAATGTTTTCACATGTCTGGCCCTAACCCTCTCACTGAAAACTCAGTTGTGATAGGCTCAAGCTCACCCAGGACCCCAAACAGTGTCAAGTGATAGAAAATAATGAATACAAAGCAAAAGTTCAAAAGTCCAAGATACAGATACTGAAATTGGCATAAATAGACACTCATTTGAGGGAAAAATCAAACACTGCAGGCAAAGGAAAAAGATGAAGATTTGGGGGGGTTTTCCCCACCCAATCGTCAAATGTTATTTCAAGTCTTTAATGATATTTTTTTTCTCTCATTTAAGGCCAAGGTTTGGAACGAACTGGCAGTATAGTCCGTGTTGAAGCCCACCCAGAGTCTAATAAGCCTGTGGTAAAACCTCCGAGCACTGATGGAAGTGGCTCTTGGCGTTGGAATCCAACAGAAAAGCGTCCATCGCCACGACAGCCAGCTTGTAACATCAAGAATTTCAACAGAAATGCAGACACCTGTGATCCATTTCAGGATGCCAGATCACTGGACGGACGGCAGAATGTAACAGGGACCAAATTGGAAAGTAAAGTTGTTGTTGAAGGTGTGCCTATCAATCACCCACATGTAATATATCAGTCACAATCTAATTTTCAGGATCCAAACCCTCCCACACTTCTCACTCCCAGTGCCATATTTGCGCCTCCTTTCCATCATCACCCTCAATCTGTCACTACAATTAGAGTCACCCCTGTGGAAGGGACTGATGCCAGTAGTGATGGCAGCTCTGACAGCCGTTCGGCTGAATCTTCCAGCCGGGAGTCCACGTTGAAGAGAAAAAGTGGCACACATTTTCACCATTCTCAAGATTCAGGCCATATAAATGATCACATTCTCTGTGAGAAAAGCGACCTCTTCAAAGGTGAAAGCAATTTTTCCAAAGAAAAAACAAAAGGTTTTCAAGACAACCCCATCCACCCTAACAGGCATTTACAAGGAATAATTGGCTGTCCAAGCCCACATCCTCCACCTACTCTACCCCACCCCCATATGAATCACTCCCCACCTCCAACTCTTGGGTTGGCCTTTAAGGAAGCTTAATGTGAAGTACATCCACGAAAACATGCACCCTGCATAACCAATGGAGATATTATTGTAATGGAAATATAGAGTACACAAATATTCCAGCCATTTGACAAGTTGACTGGGTTATACCCTTTAGCCATTCATCTGATTCTTTCCATTACCTTGGTGAAAGTCCTCTTATGTTTCCATTGTGATATGCTTCAACATGTTTAAAACTAATAAATGAATTTGTTACAGGCCATGGAGAACATACTGGAAACCTATAGGGAACCAACTGATGACAATTGTCGTCTGCAGCATTGAGCTTTTTACTTGAAATATTCATTCATTGAGAGGCATATCCCCCTACACCATCACAGCTGATTCAAATGATCAGAATGTTTTCAGACATCTACAGAGCTTGCTGATGGGACATATCCAGAGATGGGCACATCCATTATCTGTACCGCTTCTCCTCAAAAGGGTCGAGGGGGGTGCTGGAGCCTATCCCAGATATCTTTGGGCAGTTGGCGGTGGTTGTTTGTCTTTGTGTGCCCTGCTTTTGGCTGGCAACCAGTCCAGGGTGTACCCTGCCGACTGCCCGAAGACAGTTGGGATAGGCTCCAGCACACCCCTGACCATTAGATACCGTATTTTCACGACCATAGCATGCACTGTATTCAAGTGTGCAGTCTTAGTTGCGTGTGCTTTAAATGTATTAAGCACATACAAAGGGTACCCTTCATTATTGGGCACAAATATGTCAAGACATGCCTCATTGCTAAACAATGGCTAGCATGCATGCTAGCACATGTTTTGAAAAGGCAGCTTTGAAAGGGCAAAATTTAGTTAGTCATAGGTCATTAGCAGTCCTGCTGGTGCGCGGGCAGTTTTTGGCAGAACTCAACCAGCAGTAGGTTAGACACATTGCCATTAACAGTACGAGACCACATTATGCAGGGGAAGGGATCGCACTAGTCACCACCCTACTTACAGTCATGGTTTTAAATCAAAAACAAAACTACCACCTAACATTAACTGAACAGCATACAAGCAAACAATGAAACAACGAAAACAAGAAACAAAGAAATGCAATTAACACAAAACATGTATCAAGTGATGCAAATGATTCTGGGAGTCCTACACAGCCTCAGGCAATCAGAAGGCCGGTTAAAAAGATGTCGTGAGTGGTGCGATATGGGCACCGTGTTTTTATTTTTTTCCCCAGAGTCTGTAGTGTAACCTGTGGTGTTTCTTGCTTGCAATAACATTTATGATAAGACAGTCTTTGATATCTGCCCTTTCATCCAGCTTTCTCCCACCTGTACATACTGGTCTGATTGTCTCAAACCATCACCAATCATCACCAACAGGAGGGTTCACTCAATGTATGACTCCCAGTCAAATCAAATGAGCTTTCTTGTCACAGCCTTTACCAACCTAACATGCACTGTGAAATGATCTAAATTGGTCAGGTGTGTTGCTAAAGAGAGTAAAACGTGTACAGATCCACAATCTTTGTCTGTACATAAGGCACTCCGCGTTAAATCTTGGGGGAGAATTGGGACTATGAAGTGTGCCTTATGGTTGCGAAAATACGGTACACACACACACACACACATACATATATATATATATATTTATTTATTTATTTATTTATTTGTGGGGCTACAGACATTTTTATTGTATTCACTTTACCCCATAATGTCAGATAAAATGTACTCCAGTTATTCAAATATACCTTAATTTTGTCCAAAACCTTGTCCATGTTAACCCCCATAATGTTTTTTTTATATCTGGGACTAGTTGTCCACACAGATATATCATACTCTTTAACTACAATCTGAAAATAAAAACTGCTAGTTGGTCTTGTGAACAAGTTAGAGACACTGTCAGAGCTTCAAATTAATGCAATACTTGAGTATGCGTCTATAACTTCCAGCAAAGCCGGTACTGAACTCGTTGGATTCCGATTTAAAATCTTCCCCCACCATTGGAGCCAACTCACCACCACGTGGAGATCAGTAGACAGCGCCGCCTCTCTCTTCACCCGAGTGTCCAAAACATACGGCCGCAAATATGATGATACAAGTACAAAGTCTATCATCGACCTACAGCCTTGGGTGTCCTGAGGGAAAGTGCGCATATGGCCACCCTTATGTTTGAACATGGTGTTCATTATGGACAAGCCATGACAAGCACAGAAGTCCAGTAACAGAACACCACTCAGGTTCCTCCCATTCATGCCCTTCCAGGTCTCACTGTTATTTCCCACATGGGCATTGAATTCCCCCTCCAGTACGAGGGAGTTTCCAGGGGGCACGCTCTCCAGCACACCCTCCACGGACTCCAAAGGGTGGGTACTCTGAGCTGCTATTTGGTGCATAAGCACAAACAACAGTCAGGACCCGTCTCGGGCAGTTTGCAGTAATTTTAACTACCTGGCATCCAGCTAACGAGAATCTCCAGCGTTACAGCTACTCTCTCATCCACCAGGGTGAACCCCAATTTGCAGGCGCCAAGAATGGGGGCAATAAGTATGGCCACACCTGCTCAGAGCCTTTCACCTTGGGCAACTCCAGAGTGGAAGAGTGTCCAACCCTTCTCAGAATCAGAATGCCCTTTATTGTCATTGTTCTCTGTGTGCAACGAGATTAGAGAGCTCCTCGCTCCAGTGCAATACAACAATAATTTAATTATATATATATATATATATATATATATATATATATATATATATATATATAATAGATTAATTAAAGATTCAATAATTAAATAGAAAATAAATACGAAATAGGATAAATAAAAACATACTATGTCGCTGTTCTGCAACGCAAGGGTAGATGCATGTGAGAGTTCAGCATGGAGATATCTCTCGGGAAGAAACTGTTTTTCAGTCTGTTAGTCTTTGTTTTGATGCACCTGTCGCGCCTGGTGTGAGCGCGGGTGAGTATTGTCTTTAATGATATTGAGAGCTCTGCTGAGGCACCGGGTGGTGTAGATGTCCGACAGGGAGGGGAGAGGGCAGCCAATAATCCTCTGCGCTGTTTTGACTGTCCTCTGGAGTCTCAATCTGTCTGCCTCAGTGCAGCCGCCGTACCAGGTAGAGACACAGTAGGTCACCAGGCTCTCGATGGACGAGTGGTAGAAGGCCAGCAGAAGCTTCTTGTCCAGGTTGAATTTCCTGAGGACCCTCAGGAATTGCAGATGCTGGGTGACCTTCTTTATCACTGCTGTGGTGTTGTGTGTCCAGGAGAGGTCATCGGACTCAAGAAGACTGGTGGAAGCACCTAAGCTGTGTGTGGAGGTTTGGTGTCTCTTCGGAAAGACCAGCTCGGGCTCCTTCCCTGCCAGATAGATTCCATGTCCCAAGAGCTCGTTTTTGTAGCAGGGGATCAGAGCGCCAAGGTTCCTGCCTCTTTCTGCCGCCCAGCTCACAGGGCACCGGATACCTTTGGGAAGGTGAACCGACGTTGCCTTTTTGGGCTGAGCCCGGCTGGGCCCCATGGGTACAGGCCAGGCCACCAGGCGCTCACAATGAGCCCCACCTCCATGCCTGGCTCCAGAGGGGGGGCCCGGTGACCCGTGTCCTTGCAAGAGAAAACTAGGTCCAATTATTTTATCCATCATGTCTGGACCCTCACCTCGGACTTGTTTGCCATGGGTGACCCTACCAGGGGCAAAAATCCCCAGACAACTTGACTTTCAACATGCCACCAGTGTCTGATTAATTAAACTGTAGAAACTTTCCAACTTCATTTGTATTGATCCACAAAAAATAAACATCAAAGTCTCTCTTTTGGATAATAGAAGAAATTTGTTATCAGGTCTGCAACAGTGAATTACATCTTGGCTTTAGCTAAGACCACATAAGAGGCTTCCTTATCATATCTTGAGATGATCTAAATTCAAAGTTTCCTCTTGTTACCAACGTGACATCCATCTTTTGTCTTAAGATGGCGCCGCAGATGCGCTGGTTTATGCAACTGTTAGCAACTTTCTCCCCACTGAAAAAAAATAACAGTGCCTCGGGTTTGTTGCAACTTGTGGACATAAATCAAAATTAAGTATAATCTTCAACATACAAGCGGAATTTTGTCGACTCAGTTTTGGCCTTCTTCTTTTGTGCCTCTGTTTTTGGGAAATCTTACGCTTCAGCCATGACTCCATTGTTTGCCTCTTCAAGTGACTGACAGGTAACGAGAGGTGGCACGTGACAAGTTGGGGGAGAATCTGGAAATTGATTAACCTACTGAAAATAAAATTTGTTATATGACCTTATATTTTCCTGAAACATTTAATTAATTCAATAATTATGTTAGAGGATTTTTGCATGTTTGTTTGTTTTATTTAAAATCTCGCATACTCCCTGGAGTTCCTTCAAGTATCCCCAGGGGTATGTGTACTCCCATTTCAGAACCACTGTTTTAAAAATACTATTAAACTATACAATGAAGTGTGTATTTCATTCATACGACATCACCGGCTGTTCAATCAGCCTTTTAACTTTGTAAAAACAAGTTGTCCTTTTCCCAAGCTCATTTTCAAAGCTATGGAATCTGCACAAACTTACCTCATGATGCCTGGATGTTACTTTTAGCTGGCGAATATATGCTATGTGGTAAAATTACGACTGAGTCTGTTTAGGGTTATATTTATTTATTTATTGGGTTTAATTCTCAAGTATAAAACTTAAAAAGTTTCATCATTGGATGGATAATTTGATATGAGGCACTCCTCTGATGTGGCATGAACACCACGAAAATAGGTTTCTTAAAACATTAAACAAAGATTTAGATCTATTAATGTAGATCATAGTTGCTGATGGCCACATTGTCATTTTTTGCTAAATAATTTTCGTGGCTTGCATGATATACTATGATTTTGTGTTGTGTACGAGTGTTTGTAAGTATAAGCAAACACATATTTAGCCTGTGGAGTGTATAATAAAAAATAATAAATATATTCCCACTTTAAATATTTTGCTTTTTCTCAATGTATTTTAAATTACTAAAAGTGTAACGTTGCTATGCGCTCATGTAGTTTCTGATTGCTCTTTTGTCAACAACCTGTCTGTGTAATTTCATACATTTAGATGCAGAACTGTAGAATTTGATTTCCAACAATATCTTGATTTTGAGGTGAAAAAGTGTAAACTGGACATGTACAACTTTTTTTTGTATACAAGACATTTTGAAAATTTGTGTGTATGACAAGCTCTGTTGAAAGTATTTGTTGTGGATGCATTTGTACTCAAGGTATACGACAATGAGCAAGCAAACAAAGAAATGATGTGACCAATGACGTAAAAAGCAAACAGTGTGCTCGGATGTTTCGGAGGGTACGGCGTGGCTAAAGTAATGGAGTGTAATGGAAACATTTGTATTGCTGCTTCATTTTAAAACAACAGAACTGAGTTTAACTTCTTCAAATTATTCTGATTCATTCTCATGATTTTAAGTGTTGCCTTATAAACCTTTGTGCAGACACAGATAGTTACACACACCATTTTATCATAGCGTATGTACATGTGCAGACACAAATAATGTGCGCATACAGTATTTGTTTTGAGGTAGATGAATAGGCATTTTACAATTGTTGTATACATCAAATTACTTACATGAAAATACCTGGTTTTGTATTTTGTCTGTGAGAATACTATTTAAGAATGTACAACTTTCAGAAATGACTACAAACTCGGATTCAAAATAGGTTGGGACGTAAAAGAGAGACAGTATGCTACGGACCGTAAGGCGCACCGGCATATAGTCCGCAGCAACTCGTTTTGAAAAAAAGGAAAAAAAACAATACACAAGCCACACCAGGGTGCAGGACATTTTGTACTGTAAATGCACATAAAAGGTACATAAACAGATTGGTAAAACAGTGCCTTTTAATTCGGCAACTACTTTGCTAAGAAAACAAAACAGATCCAAGAGAAAAATAACCAAGATTTATTTAGCCTATTTTCTGAACTATAGAGCGCCCCTACCATTGAAAGAAAAATCCACAGAAAAGCTGCACCGTTGTATTCACCGCATGGTTCAAAATCTAGGAAAAAAGTCTTATAGTCCAGAAAATACGATAATTGGTCGATATGCTTTCTCTGATTCGATTGTTTGTGAATGATTTATGGGCCTTTGATCCTATTGTTAGTCGACTGATTTATAATTCCCAAGAAAACTTTTTTGACGGGTCAAAAAATAGCATAAGTTCCGGTTTCTGAGCACGTTGGGAAACTTCTTCACTTGAGTTTAAGTATTTTATTTCATATACTAAACAAAAAAGCAATACATTTTAAAAATGATTTCCCCTGTGACTCCAGTGTATTTTTTATGGAGAAAGTGGTGATCCAAAATTGTGAAAGGCTTTGATTTTTAAAGAGGTGTATCAGGCATTGAGTAGGATGACCATCTAAGGATACCTTTGTGTCTGTGTGCGTGAGTGAGGATTTTTAAAATTAATGTTAAAAAAAATAATAATAATAATAATTATAATGTGCTTGCTGGCTGATCATTTTCTGCTTTTACTGCTCTGAGGTAAAACTGTTCTACTTTTTTTCCCACTTTTCTTTTTATTTTCTTCTTTGCAACACCAACGTCATAATATGTTAAATCTTGCTGTGGTTTTAAGCACTGGGGATGTAGTGATTTTTCCAAAATAGTTTTAGATAATTTACCCGACTCTTTCAACAGTTGCTGTGCTAAATTATTGTAGAATAATAGGGGAGCATAGAGCATAAAAGATTTTACACATTGTATTCATAGTTTTGTCTATTTAAAGGGCCAGATAATTTACGTTAACATTGGCATTTATATAATAGGTTTACATGTAAAAAGAAAACCATCAGTACTAAGAATCAAAGAAAGGAACAATAAAAAGCCAAATGAACAATAATACTACTGTCTTAAGATAATGGTCATATGTGATTTTTTTTATTTATTTTTTTTTTTTTAACGGAAACGGAATCACAGAGGTTCTCTCTTGGCTGGTAAATAGTAACTGGAGTTCCCTGTCAGATAGCACAGAGCGACATTCACACTCCAGAATCAAAGAGAAGAACAACAAAAAGCCAAATGAACAATGAATACTACTGTCTTAAGATAATTAATCATCACAAATGATTTTTTTTTTGTGCAAATTTCTAAAAAAAAATACAAAATACTATATGGAAGCACAGATTCGCTAGTACATAGTGACTGGAGTTCCCTGCTTGATAGCACAAAGAGACATTCACAATCCGTAATAAAAATTAAAAAAAAGTGAACAATTAATACTACTGTCTTAAGATAATTAATGGCCATGTATGATTTGTTGTGTTTTTTTTTCACTTGTTACAGCTCCAGCTGTTGTGAAATGCGCTCTATAAATAAAGTTGTATTGTATTGTATTGTATTTTACTGTATGGAATCCCTCTTAGCTAGTACATAGTGAGTGGAGTTCCCTGTTAGTTAGCACAGAGGGACATTCACACTCCAGAATCAAAGAAAGCGAAGACATGACAAATTAAAGTTAAACTAAAATTTTAACCAGATAATTGTTGGTCAAATATGATTTGTTGTGTATTTTGATTCACAAAAAAACAGTAATGTCAAACACAAAGAAATATTTCTCACTATTCACAGGATATGAGCATTTTTTTTGTTGCTATGTAGGTAACAAATACAAAGGACTCCCAAAAAAGTGACGAACTTGTAGAACTAATTAAAATATCTATGGAGCCATCAAGTAATTATGAAGATATCAATAAGTATTTCAACGTTATGATTAAGTGACATGCCGTTATATGAACAACCACTGCTGTCAATCATCCTACTGGGGCTATATTTATATATCAGAATCAGAAACAGAAATCCCTTTATTGTCATTGTACAGTGTGCAACGAGATTAGAGAGCTCCCCTCTTCAGTGCAATACAATAATAATGTAATTAAATATATAAATTAGATCAAATGTGTATGAACTATGAGAGTAATGACTGTATCACTTTTGCTTAGTTTCCTTGAACTATCAATGTTGTGACCCTTGACACTGATGCTCCGTAATGTAAACTCCCAGTATCCAGGTACGTAAAAAAATCGTCCATAATCTGATTAGTTAGACACTACTGACAATGCGTCCAAAATTATAATTTATCCATCCACCATTCCACCAGTCACCACCAATACAACACAAACACTCAAGTATCTGGCAGGACAAGGGAATTTACACCTATATCCTGTGATTTGTGAACTGAGTTACTGGACTAGTCCAGTGACCGCTGAGAAAGATCAGCTGACAACAGGGGAAAGTCCTTGTGGCAGCATGGAAAGACAGCTGACAGGAGGAAATAAACCCCACTGGGACAGGCATGGGCTAGCTTCCCATGCTTTCGCATGTTAGAAGCACCCACTATAGCTACGAAAAGATAACACCCCTAGAGTCTGCGAAAGCGGGGGCGGAAGATGACTCATCGGCTGACCCTGGACCAGAAACGACTATGAGTAAAAGCACAGTACAAAAGAGTGCCACTGCAATTGCCAGAGCTAAAGCTACAACGGCGGCGCACAAACTGCAGATATGTCCCGGCGGTTGGAGGAGCATCACATCACAACATGGGTTGGGAGTTCACCAAGGAAAGAAGAAGTGTTTGAGAGAAGAGAAACAGAGGCCTCGCACTGACTACTTTCTACAAAAGGAGTCGAGTCAGTCGAATGAAGTACAGCAACTGGACGCAAACCACAGATTGCAGTACATCAGTACCACTGTCACGGAGGAAGCAAACACAGAGCTGATAATAACGACGGTAGAACCCACCCAACCTCCTAGACCTGTAGTCGAAATAGACTAGCCGGGCTTAGACTGCGTCTCAAGTGGCCCGGGGTCGTGGATAGGAAGCTGTGAGAAACGATCAACCTGACCTGACCTTGTGCCTCAAACAGCTACTAGGGACAATGGAAAAGAAGTTGGACAGAATGGGGGACATCATTTACCAATATGGGTCAGAACGCGTCGGAGTGCAAGTAAGGCAAACACTCCTAATGTCTGTCCATGGCACAGAGGGGAAATAAATAAAAACGCTGCAATGATAAAAAAAATATTGAATGATTGAAAATACTGCAGTGATAAAAATACTGCAATGATAAAAGTACTGTAATGGTAAGAGTTCTGAAATGATAGAAAAAATACTGCAATTATAGAATATACGGCAATGATAAAAGTACTATAATGGTAAAGGTACTGCAATGATAGAAAATACTGCAATGATAAAAGTACTGTAATAGTAAAAGTACTGCAATGATAGAAATTACTGCAAAGGTAAAAGTACTGTCATGGTAAAAGTATTGCAATGGTAAAAAAATACTGCAATGACAGAAAATACTGCAATGATAAAAGTACTGTAATGATAAGAATACTGTAATGGTAAACAAAATACAGCATTGGTCAATATTTAAGTACAGCATTCGATAAAGCACAGTAGTAGTGTGTATTGCATCCTAGGACTGCACAATTGCACTGGTTCCGGTTCCGGCGCCGCGCGAGTTGCTGCCTGTTTACAGCAGCGTGGCTCACTATTGAGCCTTTTTCGTGTGTTTTTTCTCTTTACCCTTTTTTATTTTATTTTTACCTCATCTCAGCAATGGACATCCAACTTGCGGTGGTTTTACTGCTGTTGGGGGTTGTTTTTTGCGCGATCGTGTCCGGAGACGAAACTCGGAGCTACGGATCGATCGTGTACACAAGAGATCAGCTGTTAGCACTTCGTGCTAACCCCGCGTGGGCTCCCGGAGCGAGACCCGATATCCCCCGCGAGCTGAGGAGGAAGAGACGGGGATGTCGTGCGGGGGCTAAACGCCAGGCAAGGAGGAGACGATATCACCCCGTCCTCCCGTCCGTTATTATGGGGAATGTTCGATCCCTCCCCAACAAAATGGACGAGCTAACAGCGCTCACCCGGCACGAGAGGATTGTCCGGGAGGCTAGCTTGCTGGTGTTCACGGAGTCGTGGCTAACAGAGCTAACGCCGGACGCCGTCGTGGAATTGGACGGCTTCCAAATACTACGCGCGGACAGGACACTGGAGAGCGGTAAGAGAAAAGGGGGAGGGCTGGCTGTTGTTAATGATAGATGGTGTAACCCTGGGCACATAACTGTTAAGGATCAACTTTGCAGTCGGGACATTGAGGTGATAGCTGTTAGCATGCGACCGGTCTATTTACCGCGAGAGTTCAGTCATGTGATCGCGGTGGGGGCGTACGTGCCACCCTCTGCTAACGGAGAGACAGCCTGTGATGTACTGAATGCAGCTGTGAGCAGGCTACAAACACAGCACCCAAATGCCCTGTTCCTTATCTCTGGTGACTTCAATCATGCTTCTCCTTCCTCCTCTCTGCCTTCATTCACACAATATGTAACCTGCCACACCAGAGACAATAAAATATTGGACCTCTTCTATGCCAACACCAAGGAGGCGTACACGTCACTGCCCCTCCCCCCGCTGGGCAAAGCTGACCACAACTTGGTTGCTCTCCTGCCTGTGGTCCGCAGGCAGCCAGCTGTGACACGCACAGTTCAGCGATGGTCCGGAGAAGCCGAGGAGGCCTTGAAGGACTGTTTCAACACAACTGTGTGGGAGGTATTCAGCGAAGCTCACGGTGAGGACATTAATGGTCTAACAGACACAGTTACAGACTATATTAACTTCTGCATGGAGAACACCATTCCCACCAGGACTGTAAGATGTTTCTCCAACAACAAACCCTGGATCACACCGGACATTAAAGCTCTCCTGAAGGAGAAAAAGAGGGCTTTTGTTTCAGGCGACAAGGACGAGCTGAAGAGAGTGCAGCGTCAGCTGAGAAGGAGGATCCGAGAGGGAAAAAAGTCCTACAGGATGCGGATGGAAGAACAACTGCAGCGGAACAATGCCAGGGATGTCTGGAGGGGCCTGAAGACCATCTCAGGCCACGGACAACCAGGTAAGACCCAGAAGGGGGGGGGGGCTTCAGTGGGCAAATGAGTTGAACCTATTTTTCAATAGGTTTGATCAAATGTCTGACCCCGCTCAGGCTTCCCTGTGGAAAACATCCTGCCTGGTTCCGGTTCCAAAGACACCTCATCCGAAGGAGCTCAACAACTTCAGACCAGTGGCGCTGACGTCTCATCTGATGAAGACCCTGGAGAGACTGGTCCTCGTCCATCTGCGCCCCCTGGTCAGCTCCTCAATGGACCCACTCCAGTTTGCATACCAGCCTGGCATCAGTGTGGATGATGCCATCATCTACCTGCTCCACACTCCACTCTTCCACCTGGAGAAGGCGGGGGGCATGGTGAGGATCATGTTCTTTGATTTCTCAAGTGCTTTCAACACCATCCAGCCCGCCTTATTGGGAGACAAGCTGGAGCAGGCGGGAGTGGCCCACCACCTCATCACATGGATTCACGACTACCTCACAAACCGGCCACAGTACTTGAGGACACAGGACTGTGTGTCTGACGTGCTCCTCTGCAGCACGGGAGCGCCGCAGGGAACTGTGCTGGCTCCCTTCCTGTTCACCCTCTACACCTCGGACTACAAATACAATTCCACAACCTGTCACCTGCAGAAGTTCTCTGATGACTCTGCGATTGTCGGCCTCATCACTGACGATGACGATCGGGAGTACAGAGGGGTTACGCAGGGGTTCGTGGACTGGTGTCAGCAGAACCGCCTCCAAATCAACGCTGGGAAATCCAAAGAGCTGGTGGTGGATTTCTGCAAGCGTCGGCACTCTCCACCTGCACCAGTGAATATCCAGGGAACAGACGTTGAGAGGGTCTCAACTTACAAGTACCTGGGTGTTCATCTGAACAATAAACTGGACTGGAGCGACAACACAGACGCTCTCTATAGGAAGGGTCAGAGCAGACTCTTCCTACTCAGGAGGCTGAGGTCCTTTGGCGTTCGGGGAACACTCCTCAGGAACTTCTATGACTCGGTGGTTTCATCGGTCATCTTCTATGGAGTGGTCTCCTGGGCAGGAGGCATCTCGGGCCGGGACAAAAAGAGACTGGACAAACTAGTGAGGAGGGCCAGCTCTGTCCTGGGCTGCTCCCTGGACTCTGTGGACTCAGTGGGGGGCAGGAGGATGACGGCAAAACTGTCATCAATGCTGGACAAACCAGCCCACCCACTCAATGACAATCTGAGAACACTTTACAGCTCCTTCAGTGACAGACTTTTACACCCTCGCTGTACCAAAGAGAGATTTCGCCGCTCCTTCCTGCCGACTGCTGTCAGACTTTTTAACAAGAACATTGGGTCAGGCCTACAAACAGGAGGGCATTAGTGCAATTGTGCAGTCCTAGGATGCAATATAAACTACTACTGTACTTTCAGCCAAGGGTGTACTTAAATATTGACCAATGATGTATTTTGTTTACCATTACAGTATTCTTATTACAATACTTCCATCACTGTAGTATTTCTACCACTGCAGGATGTTCACTATTACAGTACTTTTATCATTGCAGTACTTTTATAATTGCTGTATTTCCTATCATTGCTGTACTTTTACTATTACAATACTTTCATCATTGCAGTATTTTTCTATCGTTGCAGTACTTTTACTATTACAGTACTTTTATCATTGCAGTATATTTTATCATTGCAGTACTTTTACCATTACAGTACTTTTATCATTGCAGTACTTTCCTGTCATTTCAGTACTCTCACCATTACAGTACTTTTATCATTGTAATATCTTTATCATTGTAGTATTTTCAATCATTCAGTAGTTTTTATCATTACAGTGTTTCCCCCTCTGTATAATGGACAGGCATTAGGAGTGTTTCCTTACATTAGATACGTTTATACTGTGTATATTTGCATGCTTTTTATGAATGTCTGCTGCTAATGTCCATCGAGAGCCTGCTGACGTACTGTGTCTCCACCTGGTACAGCGGCTGCACTGAGGCGGACAGAGTGAGGCTCCAGAGGACAGTCAAAACAGCGCAAAGGATTATTGGCTGCCCTCTCCCCCCACTGTCGGACATCTACACCGCCCGGTGCCTCAGTAGGGCTCTCAACATCGTCAATGACAATACCCACCCAAACTCACACCTGTTCGACCTGTTGCCCTCTGGCAGGCGCTACAGATGCATCAAATCAAGGACCAATAGACTGAGAAACAGTTTCTTTCCGAGAGCCATCTCCATACTGAACTCTCACACACACACGAGACCACCCTAACCTCGCAAAACAGCATTGTGATGTGTTTCTATATGCCCTATTCAGTACTGAATTCCATTGCACTGTCTTCTTTATTTATCTAATTTATATATTTGTCTGTATTATTGTTGTATTGCACTGGAGAGGGGAGCCCTCTAATCTCGTTGCACACTTGAGTACAATGACAATAAAGGGATTTCTATTTCTATTTCTATTTCTTATACATTAACGGCTACATTACGCCGCCGACTCTGTGTGATCTATATCTTTGCTGCTGTAACACTTCAAATTTCCCCATTGTGGGACTAATAAAGGACATCTTTATCTTTATCTTTATCTTTAATGCCCGCCCGTTTGTAGGCCTGACCCAATGTTCTTGTTAAAACGTCTGACAGCAGCCGGCAGGAAGAAGCGGCGGAATCTCTCTTTCGTACAGCGAGGGTGTAACAGTCTATCACTGAAGGAGCTGTGGAGTGTTCTAAGAATGTCATTGAGTGGGTGGGCTGGGTTGTCCAGCATTGATGACAGTTTTGCCGTCATCCTCCTGCCCCCCACTGAGTCCACAGAGTCCAGGGAGCAGCCCAGGACTGAGCTGGCCCTCCTCACTAGTTTGTCCAGTCTCTTTTTGTCCAGGCCTGAAATGCCTCCTGCCCAGGAGACCACTCCATAGAAAATGACAGATGAAACCACCGAGTCATAGAAGTTCCTGAGGAGTGTCCCCCGAACGCCAAAGGACCTCAGCCTCCTGAGTAGGAAGAGTCTGCTCTGACCCTTCCTTACGAGAGCGTCTGTGTTGTCGCTCCAGTCCAGTTTATTGTTCAAATGAACACCCAGGTACTTGTAAGTTGAGACCCTCTCAACATCTGTTCCCTGGATATTCACTGGTGCAGGTGAAGACTGCCTTGCAGAAATCCACCACCAGCTCTTTGGATTTCCCAGCATTGATTTGGAGGCGGTTCTGCTGACACCAGTCCAAAAAACCCTGCGTAACCCCTCTGTACTCCCGATCGTCTCCGTCATTGATGAGGCCGACAATAGCAGAGTCATCAGAGAACTTCTGCAGGTGACAGGTTGTGGAATTGTATTTGTAGTCCGAGATGTAGAGGGTGAACAGGAAGGGAGCCAGTACAGTTCCCTGCGGCGCTCCCGTGCTGCAGAAGAGCACGTCAGACACACAGTCCTGTGTTCTCACGTACTGTGGCCGGTTTGTGAGGTAATCGTGGATCCATGTGATAAGGTGGTGGGCCACTCCCGCCAGCTACAGCTTGTCTCCCAATAGGGTGGGCTGGATGGTGTTGAAAGCACTGGAGAAATTAAAGAACATGATCCTCACCGTGCTCCCCGCCTTCTCCATGTGAGAGAATGATGTGTGGAGCAGGTAGATGATGGCATCTTCCACACTGATGCCAGGCTGGTATGCGAACTGGAGTGGGTCCATTGAGGAGCTGACCAGGGGGCGCAGATGGACGAGGACCAGTCTCTCCAGGGTCTTCATCAGATGAGATGTCAGCGCCACTGGTCTGAAGTTGTTGAACTCCTTCGGATGGGGTGTCTTTGGAACCGAAACCAGGCAGGATGTTTTCCACAGCTGGGGGACTCTGCCCAGCTTCAGGCTCAGGTTGAACATGTGCTGGACGATTCCACACAGCTGGTCTGCGCATGATTTGAGGAGCTGGGAGCTAATCCCATCTGGACCTGCTGCCTTCCTCGCCTTCATCTTCCTCAGCTGGTTCTTCACCTGAGATGTTGTGAGGAACAAGGCTGAGCAGGAGGAAGTGGTGGTTATCTGATGTGGCTGGGAACTACAGCCTGTGGAAAGAGAGAGGGGAGAGAAGAGAGGAGAGAGAGGGAGAGAGAGGGTCTCGTTCGCAGTGGCAGGAGGGGTTGGTGGGGGCTGCAGCAGGGGAGCCTGAGCGGGGGCAGGCATTTCATCAAACCTATTGAAAAAGAGGTTCAACTCATTTGCCCACTGAAGCCCCTCCCATTTGGGTCTTACCTGGTTGTCCGTGGCCTGAGATGGTCTTCAGGCCCCTCCAGACATCCCTGGCATTGTTCCACTGCAGTTGTTCCTTCATCCGCATCCTGTAGGACTTTTTCCCCTCGCGGATCCTCCTTCTCAGCTGATGTTGCACTCTCTTCAGCTCCTCCTTGTTGCCTGACACAAAAGCCCTCTTTTTCTCCTTCAGGAGAGCTTTAATGTCCGGAGATGAGGTAAAATGAAATGAAACAGGGTAAAGGGAAAAAACACACGAAAAAGGCTCAATAGTGAACCAAGCTGCTGTAAACAGGCAGCCACTCGCGCGGCGCCGGAACCGGATGTGCGGATGATGGCCAGGAGGAAGTAGCGGTTTCACTTTGCATGCAAGGAGCAATTGCAAAGCACCACTTCCCCTTCTAGTAAATGTTCAGTCAATTTTAGGAAAACTTTGGTGTAATCGGTGTCGGCGCCCGGGCATTCTTTGTCACTGATAGTCACATGCAGACTAGCCATGTGTTGCATGTCACCGCCCGATCGGACTCCATTGTGAGCAACTTCTAGTATTTTATTGACGCTCTGCTCTTCCAAATCTAGCGACAAATAGTCATGTGTTCTTTTAGGGTTTTGACGTTCGTTTCAATTTGTCCCGGCTTATTTACTGTGATATTAATGTCCAATTATGTCAGTGCATCACGGCCTAATAGGTTGAATGGGCACGTTGATGAAGAACTGCTTCCACACTTGCTTTTTTTGTTTGTTTTTTACGTCACGTGATCTTCCTTTGTTATCACGACTCGGTCCTGAAAAATTAATGTTTATAACAGGACATTCTGCTTTTTTTCTTTTTCTGCTCGACACGTTCATTATTTCGTGCATAATTTAGGATTTCCTCCATTTGACAAGTCGGCCAATTTAATTTATGTTTTTTTTCACATAATTACGAATTTCTTCTCGAACTTGATTCAGAAAGTGTTGCTTCAGATGGGAGTTAAACAATTCCCTCTGATCCTCTGGAATCCCGCCGTGCAATTTGAAAACAGTGTGGAGTCTGTGAAAGAAATCACCAATGGCTCATGGGCTGAGTCCGGCACAACTATTTATGGGGAGGAGGATAAGATCAACTGTTCCAACAACTCCAGAAGCATTGAAACCAGCCGGGCCAAACCTCAGAGCCTTTAGGGAAAATGATATGGACATTAAAAGGAGACAGCGACAGACCTTCAATGCCAAACATAAAGCACGGGATCTGCCAGTTCTAGTATCCGGACAGAGAGTGCGGATTAGAACAGCCACAGTCCAAGGACCTCCTTCAACACAGAGGTCTTACAATGTGGAAACAGATCAAGGGAGCCTGCGATGTAACAGGGCTCATCTCACGGTGTTGCCTGAGACAGGACTGCCTTACTCTGCGGAGACTGGGACTGCTGGAAGACAGGATGTCTCAAGTACAACTGTGACCAGGTCGGGGAGAGTTTCCCATTATCCAGAAAGACTGAATCTGTGTCAGGAATGTTGCTATTAAAAACAGTCTGAACAAATGAATAAACCAGTCAAGATTGTCTTTGTCACTCGCGAGGAGCATTCCTCCGGACCTCTTCAGTGAGAAGGCCCAGAGAAAAAGCTGAAGTTTCATGCTCCCGTGTGGTTTTTATTTGCATCACAGCATAAGCAACTTGAATATGCAACTCATACAGAATGGAAAACTTAAACATTGACTTTATCACACTCGCCCACGCTCTTCCTGCTTATTCAAACAGTTTCAGTTTACAAGACATATTTTGGTTCACACTTCTGCTAAGTTTGAGCTGACCGGTTTCCTGTTCTGCTGCCAGGGCAGACACTTCTGCTAATTCTAAACTGCAAAGAGGTACATGTTCACTTGTGACCTTCTGACCTGTAAGCATAAGTTTGAAACTTAATAACATTACAAACTTAAATTTCTAACAATCTGTGACAAGAATGCAATATGTGTATTTAAAAAGAGAAGTTGGGCTATTCTGTTCTAAAGGGTAAGTATAATACCGTTATATACGGTTGTTAATGTCCTGTGAAAATAGTAGTTGAGTGTTTTGAATTTTCTTGGTTTAGTGTGGTCAAATATAAGTGAAGAAAATGGTTTGACAACTAAAAGAGGGGGATGTACTGATGCTCAGTGTAATGGCATCAGTGCCCACTCTGGGGCACCAGTGCAGGAAACTAGGGATGAATGGTTTACTGCGGGAGAAGAAGAAGGTGTTGTAGGGAGTGCTACAGTAAAGTAAACGAGAAACTGTTCCATCAAAGCCTCCTGTGTCTTTTATAAATCTACAACACATACAACAGGACTACTTTTATAGCATATAAACATTACATCCCTTTTGTTTTTCTTTCCTCTTTTTTACACGATCAGACAAAAAATAATCATCATAAACATGGTCGTCTGCTGAACCAGGGCCAACTCCTTTTACCTGCACCATCCACCTTCGCTGCAGGAGGAGAAATAGTGAAGGTATTTAATCAATTTGAAAGAGCTCAAATATATAGTAAGCAAAAACATCCAAACAAGATTAAGATAGCTAACACAATGGGAGAAATTACAACTGATTAATATTGCCACCCCCCTCCTATGGCCAGCCCTATATGATGATGAGAACTGAAACTTAAACCCCTTCCTTCTTAGTTTAGAATGTTCTTCTTCTGACGAATGTGACTGCTGCAGGAAGGCCACTTCTACTTTATCTCTTAAGTTTCGTCAAAATTTTGCTCCTCTCGATCAGATTGACTAATCCATTCACATTATAAGTCGCTATCTTAACTGTTTGCATAAACAATAGTTGTGATATATATATATATATAAATATATATATATATATATAAAAAATTGTTGGAGTTGAGTCACCATGGAAAGCAGTAAATTACCATAAAATGGCTCTGTCTTTGAGGTGTGATATATATATATATATATATATATATATATTTATAAAATTGTTGGAGTTGAGTCACCGTGGAAATGAAAAGTAGTTAGTAAATCAACCTTTAAAAGCCAAACTTACTCCAACGCCAACGCGTGTTCGTTTTTTGTACTCAAGAAGAAAAGGGTCAAATAAAGACTCAACAACTGATTAGAGTTCCGATATTTAGTTTCTTCAATTTCTGGAGTTCAGGAAATAGTACAAAGACAGATATCTGGGCGGCCTTTTCTTAATCTCATGAGAAACTGCACTCGGGCGAGCACAGTCGAAAAATGCGCACCATCTTTCAGCCCAGCTTCAGTTTTTATAGGAGTTTTCTTTGTCAAGGGTAATGTAGGTTGGATCGGTTGAATCGGTCGTCCTTGCTCCCTCCCACAGCACGGTTCCACGTCCAAGGGAAGGTCCTCCCCAAGTTAGTCATCGTCTGGATAGTTGATTCCCGTCTGGTCCCCAAGACTGGCACGCCAAGGCTGGCCTTCTCCGGCGGGCAGTCTCTCCGTCTCTCTCCCAGCTGGCATTCCTCTGTAATCTTGTCGGTGTGCATGTGTGCGTGTGTATGTGCATGTGTGTATGCAGGTGTACGTGTATGTGCATGTGTATGTGCAAGTGTATGTGCCAGTGTATGTGCAAGTGTGTATGTGCGTGTGCTCCGATCTCCAATTGTTGTCTTTCGGAATGTGTTTTTTGCGATAGCCTCTATGTGACACCTTCAGTGCGAAATTTGGTATGTTTGCATCTCAACAGCCAATGTGGAGAATGTACTTTGTCGTATTTGTCCATGAAGTGCTGTGAATGCGAGGGCAGCTCATGGAAATGCTATGTGTGCAAATTTGTTCTCACTACTGAGAATTTCAATAAAGTCCACACATTTAAACTAAGTCCTATAAATTTAGCATATGAGAATAATATAATAAATCAGTAAACATCAGGACTACAATCCCAGTCATTCTCGTGACCAGTGCTTCTAGTTTCATTTGATAAAGGACCCACTGCCGCTCCTCCGGACCATAGCCTTCCCAGTCGACCAGGTACTGGACTCCCCTTCCCCTGCGCCTGGAGTCCACGATCTCCCGTACCGTGTACACCGGGTCGCCGTCGATGATCCTTGGAGGTGGCGGCGGGGTGGTCGGTGGAACCAGAGGACAGGTAGGAGCCGGCTTGATGAGCGAGACGTGGAAAACAGGGTGAATCTTCATGGTGGGAGGCAGTTTTAGACGGACGGCGACGGGGTTGATGATGGCCTCGATCTTGAACGGCCCCACGAAACGTGGGCCTAGCTTGCGGGACGACCCCGCCAGGTTGAGGTCGCGCGTTGATAGCCACACCTTGTCTCCGACCTTGTATCCCGGAGCCGGGCGACGGCGACGATCCGCGATGCGCTGGTTACGCTGCGTCGTGCGTGACAGGGCAGCCCGGGCCTCCTTCCATGCCCGGTGAGCTCGCTTTAGGTGATGCTGAATCGATGGGACCTCTTCGGCGCCAGCCTGAGAACAGCGGAGGTTGGTAACCGTAGGCCGTCAGGAATGGGGACCGACCCGTCGCAGAGGAGACCAGGGTATTGTGTGCGTATTCGATCCACGGCAAATGATCGACCCAGGAAGACGGCTGGTCCAGACAGACGCACCGGAGCGCCGCTTCGAGGTCCTGGTTGGCCCGCTCAGACTGGCCATTGGATTGGGGGTGGTACCCCGAGGAGAGGCTTGGTGTCGCCCCTAGGGACTGGCAGAACCGCTTCCACACCCGGGAGATGAACTGCGGGCCTCGGTCGGACACCAGGTCGTCCGGGATGCCATGTAGTCGGACCACATGCTGCACCAGGAGGTGAGCCGTTTCCAGGGCTGTCGGAAGCTTGGGCAAGGCGACAAAATGAGCGGCCTTGGAGAAACGGTCCACTATTGTGAGGATGACTGTGTGTCCACGTGAAACGGGCAGGCCAGTGACGAAATCTAAGGCAATATTGGACCAGGGGCGTGCCGGAATGGGGAGCGGCCGGAGGAGACCCGCTGGGGGCTGGTGCGATGACTTGCTGGCGGCGCATGGAGGACAAGCCTGGATGTAGGCCGTCACGTCCGTTTTGAGTGAGGGCCACCAGAACCGTTGCCCGATCAGACCCAGGGTGCGACGTATGCCTGGGTGGCAGGCCAACTTGGAGGCATGTCCCCATTGGATCACCTCTGCTCGGTGCTGCGCCGGTACGAATAGGAGGGCAACCCGCTGGAGCCCCGTTCTTCTCCTGGTCCTCCCGGATTCGCTGCTTCACTTCCCATTGCAGGCCTCCCACCAGCCAGTGACTGGGCATTACGCCCGCCGGCCCTTCCTCGTCCTCCCATGAGTCGTGGATACGCGATAGGGCGTCGGGCTTGGTATTGCGCGAGCCCGGGCGATATGAGGATGAGAGCCCATTGCGCCAACCGGGGATGTAGTCTTTTCATGAAGCGTATGTATGACAAGTTTTTGTGGTCCGTGAAGATCACGAAAGGCTCCTGGGTGCCCTCCAGCCAGTGCCGCTACTCCTGCAGAGCCAGAACCACGGCCAATAGTTCCAGGTTTCCCACGTCGTAGTTTGCCTCCGCTGGGGAGAGGCGACGGGAGAAGAAGGCGCAGGGGTGGAGTCGCTGGTCGACCGGGGATCGCTGAGAGAGGACGGCCCCCACTCCTGAATCAGAGGCATCCACCTCTACAACAAAAGGAAGATCACAATTAGGGTGGTGCAACACAGGCGGATTAGTGAATGCTTTTTTAAGGTCCGCGAACGCAACCTCGGCCTTACTATCCCACGCGAACCGGGTTTTCGTAGAGGTGAGGCGAGTGAGGGGCAACGCCCGACGACTATAGTCTTTTATAAAGCGGCAGTAGAAATTTGCAAAACCTAGGAACCGCTGCAATTGTTTCCGTGTTACCGGTACCGGCCATTCTACGACTGCCCGTGTCTTGGCCGGGTCGGCCTTGAGTTGCCCGTTCTCCACGATAAACCCCAAGAAGGGGACTGACGTCTTGTGGAAGTCGCATTTCTCCGCTTTTACGTACAGCTTGTTTTCTAAGAGTCGTTGTAAAATTGAGCGCACGTGCTGATGATGTTCCTTAACGGAGCGGGAGAATATGAGTATATCGTGCAAATAAACAAAGCAGCACACATTGAGCATGTCCCTGAGAACGTCGTTAATGAGTGCCTGAAAAACTGCTGGGGCGTTTGATAGACCAAAAGGCATGACCAAGTATTCGAAGTGCCCTAGAGGGGTCTTAAACGCGGTCTTCCATTCGTCGCCCTCTCTAATGCGGACCAAGTGTTATGCGCTGCGAAGGTCTAATTTAGAAAAGATCGTAGCGGATTGCAGAGGGGCGAACGCCGAATCTAGCAGGGGCAATGGATATCGGTTCTTTACTGTGATCGCGTTCAATTCTTTGTAGTCCACACATGGACGGAGAGTCTTATCTTTTTTTTTCGACAAAAAATAGTCCAGCTCCAACCGCAGAGGTAGATGGTCTGATCAACCCTGCGGCCAAAGATTCGGTTATGTATTCCTTCATGGCCGTTTGTTCGGGTTGCGAGACCTTGTACAATCGTACTGACGGTAGGACTGGATCTGGCAGTAAATCTATGGCGCAATCGTACGGGCGGTGCGGCGGTAAGGATTTGGCGCTTTCCTTACTAAACACGGCGCGAAGGTCGTGGTAAATGCGCGGCACGTTATCGAGGTTGACCTCCCTCTCCGGGTCTGCCCTGATCTGCAAGCCCTCTTCGGCTGATCGTAGGAAGTGTGCGTAGCAAAAGGAACTGCAATTTTGGATGGAAAGGCGCCCCCAGTCGATGACCGGGTTATGCGTCTTTAACCACGGAATCCCTAGTACGACCGGAGCTGCCCTAGCCGGCGTGACAAAAAACGAGCGCTTCTCGATGTGGTTGCCTGACAGCTTTAAGGTAAGAGGTTCGGTTAGCCGTCGGATGTCTGCCAGAAGACGTCCGTCGAGATCACACACTTTCTCGGATCTGTTGAGCTCTGTGACCGTGCATCCGAGTCGAGAAACTAAGCCCGCATCAATAAAGCAGTCGTCTGCCCCTGAGTCGATCAACGCGCGTATCTTGATACCGCCGCTGAGTCCTATGATTTCCCCGTCCACCTCTAGTCTCCGAAGGGTCCCGGAGCTGTCCCGTTCCTCCGCCGCGGGGGCGGGCTGCTTCTCTCGGGAGCTGGTGGCCGCGGAAGGGTGGACCGCGGACTCACAGTGCTCCGGGTGACGAGGAGGCGATTCTCGGCGGGCGGTCATCTCTGGGCATACCGCTACTCGATGACCCTGAAGTCCACAGTAGAAACACGCCCCCGTACTGCGCCGACGCTCCCTTTCGCGGGATTCCAAGCGGCTCGGCCCCGGCGGCGTGGACTCGTCGGCGGGTGGATGTTCGGGAACCCGGAAGCGTGGAAGATCTGTGCGGCGCTGCTCCCACCCTCGCTCTCAATGACGCTGTAGCTGGCGGGAAACCAGGCGGCTTGCTCCCATCTGCATGGGCTCGTCGACTGGTGCAGGTTCAGGATCCCGGAAACGCGGTCGCTCGGCACTGCGATGCTCCATCCCTTGCTCTCGACGACGCTCACGCAGGCGGTTGTCGAGACGAATGGCCAGGGTGATCAGCTCCTCGAGCGTCTCGGCGTCGTTGCGGGCCGCCAGCTCGTCTTTTAGGGCCGCGTTCAGGCCTCTCCGGAACACGGACCTCAGGGCGCAGTCGCCGAACCCGCTCTCGGCAGCTCGGATGCGGAACGCGATCGAGTAATCCGCTACCGATCGGGAACCCTGGGTGCAGTCCAACAGCTCTGCTCCGGCCTCCTTTCCCCGGATAGGGTGGTGGAACACCCTTTGGAACTCCGCGAGGAACGTGGGAAACGAGGAACGGATCTCCGGGCGTGCGTTGCTCACGGCCATGGCCCATGCGCTCGCTTGACCAGTCAGGAGGCTCATCATAAACGCTACTTTCGTGCTATCGTGCGCGTAAGTCAGGGGCTGCTGATCAAAAATCAACCTACAATGGTGGATAAATGGGCCGCAGAGGCCGGGTTCTCCGCCGTAGCGGTTGGGGTGAGCCAGGTTTGGCTCCTTGAACGGGTAAACCGGAAACTGGGTTCCGGGAGGGGAAACGACCGGGTTAGGAACCGGAGTGACCGGTGGTGCTGGGGAATTCAAATGAGCGTCTAAGCTCGTGAGCTGGTGTGCCAGGTGGCCGACCGCGTCGCGCAGGGTGGCGAGCTCGGTCGCCTGTTGGCCTACTAGGCGTCCTTGACTGGGCAGAGTGTGATAGATTTTCTCGGTGTCAGTGGAATCCATGGTCGGATTATTCTGTGAATGTGGATCCTTAAAACGCTGACAAGGGAAAAAGAGATTGAATAAGGGTTTATTGTGACCGATAGATAGCAATCAAATCCAATAGGCAAGATATTGTAATAAATAGGGTATCTATGATTACTGTCGTCGAGCGACGATGACGAAAAACGCTGGTGGACCAAACTCACACCAGGAAATCAAAAACGGGAAACATAAAGAGCTTGCAACGCAAGATGACCGTAAACGACAATGGATTACCTCAAAAGGGTAAGGTGAGGCCAAACACGCAAACAAGAACAAAAAGCGAGCCGAAGAATAGCTGGGTCCAAAATAACAAAAACACACAATACACCATACGCGGAACAACGTGGCAAGAACTATAGCGAGGGCACATGAACAAGAGCAACGTCGGTCTATAATCCGACGCGGACATGTCACGGTCTTCATTGGTCGCAGCTGCGTGGCTCGGGAGCGCGTCTCGCTCGTGGCCGCGTCCCAGGTTCGCGCGCCGTCGGAACACGCCCACTCAGCTGCAACAATACAGACGGATCGTGACACTAGGCGGCTTGATGTCTCATGACCTCCTGTGGAGGAGCGCTGGACAGCGTTCTGAGCACTTGCTGTGGCCAACGGTTTGCAAGCCTTTAGGTGCAGCAGGTGTCTCTTCATCCACGACACCGTGCTGAGACCCATGAGCACTTAACTCTGCTCATAGTGGATAGATTCTTGAAAAACAGCTCCCACACAAACAAAGGAGATCGCCATCGACTTTAGGAGGAACAAGACTGTGCCACCCCCCTCTACATCAATGGTGAATGTGTGGAGAGGCTCCACACATTCAAGTTCCTGGGAGTGCAGATCTCCGATGACCTCTCCTGGACACACAACACCACAGCAGTGGTAACGAAGGTCCACCAGCGTCTGCATTTCCTGAGGGTCCTCAGGAAATTCAACCTCGACAAGAAGCTGCTGCTGGCCTTCTACCACTCGTCCATCGAAAGCCTGTTGACCTACTGTGTCTCCACCTGGTACAGCAGCTGCACTGAGGCAGACCGGAATCCTGGCTGCACGCCAACGTCCCCGACACTAGCATCCAGCTGGCTGGGCGCTCGCTACATCGCGCGGATCGGACGAGGGACACCGGTAAGAGAAGGGGCGGGGGCTCTGTGTTTACGTGCATGAGAACTGGTGCGGCGATAGCACGATCGTTGAGAAGCACTCTTCCCCCGACATCGAGTTCATGTCTGTTAAATGCCGGGCTTATTTTCTCCCGAGGGAGCTAACGGTAGTGATCGTCACAGCTGTTTACATCCCTCCCGACGCTAGCACTAGCACGGCGCTCTCGCTACTCGCGTGCGTCATCAATAAACATCAGCGGGCCCACCCTGATGGCGTTCACATAGTAGCGGGGGACTTTAATAAGGCCAATTTAAAGACTGTACTCCCAGAGTTCCACCAGCATGTCAAGTGCCCAACAAGGGGAGACAACACTCTCGACCATGTGTACTCGAACATCAAGCATGCATACAGGGCCCTCCCACTCGCCCCCCTCGGCCAGTCAGACCACCTGTCCTTGCAGCTCGCACCTGCGTACACCCCTCTCAGGCGCAGATTCAGGCCCACCACAAAGACTGTGAAAACCTGGCGTGATGATGCCATGAGTGAATTACAGGACTGCTTTCAAGACACCAACTGCGGACGGACTCTTTGATCATCAGGACCTTGATGTCTACACACATTGTGTACTGGACTACATCAAGTTCTGCATGGAAACTGTGTCCCTATACAGGACCATACGGACCTTCCCAAATGCGAAGCCCTGGATGTCCAGCCAGGTCCGCTCTCTCCTCAAGGCCCGTGACGCTGCCTTCAGGTCAGGCGACAAAGCCCAGCACAGGGTGGCTCGTGCTGACCTGAGCAAAGGCATCAAGCTAGCCAAGGCAAACTACAAGAGGAGGCTGGAAGCCCACCTTGCCAGCAACAGACCACGGGAAGTGTGGCAGGGTCTACGGAGCATCACCAACTTCCGAGGCAGTAGCACGACCTCTGTAGACCCGAGTGCATCGCTGGCAGAGGAGCTTAACTGCTTCTTCGCTCGCTTTGACTCGCCCCAACCCTCACACCCCCGCACTTCATGCCTCAACTCCCCCCCACTCACCGTAGAGGAACACGATGTGAGGCACGCGCTCCTGGCTATTAACCCCAGGAAAGCTACTGGACCCGACGGAATACCAGGCAAGGTCCTCAGAGCATGCGCCCACCAACTGTCACATGTATTCTGCAGGGTCTTCAACCGCTCCCTGGCTCAAGCAGTCATCCCCTTCTGCTTGAAAATTTCCAAAGTCACCCGCCGTCCTCCTGAATGACTACCGTCCTGTTGCTCTCACACCAGTCATCATGAAGTGCTTCGAGAGGCTGGTTCTCCAGCACATCAGGGACTGCCTTCCTCCCACTCTGGACCCCTACCAGTTTGCATACCGGGCTAACAGATCCACTGAGGACGCCATCGACACTGCTCTGCATGTTGTGCTGGGCCACCTGGAACAACAGCAGAGCTATGCAAGGATGCTCTTTGTGGACTACAGCTCGGCATTCAACACAATCATCCCGGACATCCTCGTCGCCAAACTGGACATTCTCGGTCTCCCTGCCCTCACACGCATCTGGATTAAGGACTTCCTGACCAACAGACCCCAGACTGTGTTGTTCGGCCCCTACACGTCCTCCACCCGTACGCTGAGCACCAGTTCCCCTCAAGGATGCGTGCTGAGCCCTCTCCGATACGCCCTTTACACCTACGACTGCAGCCCGGCCCACGGTAACAACACCATCGTCAAGTTTGCTGACGACACGACAGTGGTCGGTCTGATCTCGGAAGGTGACGAGACAGCCGACAGAGAGGAGGTCCAGAGACTGACGGCTTGTTGCGAGGACAACAGACTGCAACTCAACATTGCAAAAACAAAGGAGATCGTCATCGACTTCAGGAGGAACAAGACGGTGCCGCCCCCCCTCTGCATCGAAGGCGTGTGTGTGGAGAGGGTCCACACGTTCTAGTTCCTGGGAGTACAGATCTCCGATGACCTTTCTTGGACACACAACACCACAGCAGTGGTAAAGAAGGTCCACCAGCGTCTGCACTTCCTGAGAGTCCTCAGGAAATTCAACCTGGACAGGCAACTGCTGCTGGCCTTCTGCCACTCGTCCATCGAGAGCTTGCTGACGTACTGTGTCTCCACCTGGTACAGCGACTGCACTGAGGCGGACAGAGTGAGGCTCCAGAGGACAGTCAAAACAGTGCAAAGGATTATTGGCTGCCCTCTCCCCTCACTGTCGGACATCTACACCGCCCGGTGCCTCAGAAGGGCTCTCAATATCGTCAAAGGCAATACCCACCCAAACTCACACCTGTTCGACCTGATGCCCTCTGGCAGGCGCTACAGGTGCATCAAATCAAGGACCAATAGACTGAGAAACTGTTTCTTTCCAAGAGCCATCTCCATTCTAAACTCTCACACACACACACGACCACCCTTACTTTGCAGAACAGCAACGTGATGTGTTTTTATATATCCTATTCAGTATTATTTTCCATTGCACTAACTATTCTCTTATTTATCTAATTTATATATTTATCTGAATTATTGTTGCATTGCACTGGAGAGGGGAGCTCTCTAATCTCGTTGCACACTTGAGTACAATGACAATAAAGGGATTTCCGATTCTGATTCTGATTGTGTGTAAACATCAAGGTCCTGATGATCAAAGAGGTCCCAGTTGGTGTCTTGAAAGCAGTCCTGTAATTCACTCATGGTGGTCTCCGGCCTGGTTTTCACAGTCTTTGTGGTGGACCAGGGATCTGCGTCGGAGAGGGGTGTACGCAGGTGTGAGCAGCAAGGGCAGGTGGTCTGACTGGCCGAGGGGGTCGAGTGGGAAGGCTCTGTATCCGTGCTTGATGTTTGAGTACACATGGTCAAGAGTGTTGTCTCCCCTCGTTGGGCATTTGACATGCTGGTGGAACTTTGGGAGTATAGTCTTTAAATTGGCCTTATTAAAGTCACCCGCTAACTCAGTGAACGCCATCAGGGTGGGCCCGCTGTTGTTTATCGATGACGCACACGAGTAGCGAGAGCAGCGTGCTAGTGTTAGCATCAGGAGGGATGTAAACAGCGGCGACGAGCACTACTGTTAGCTCCCTCGGGAGGAAATAAGGCCGGCATTTAACGGACGTGTCCTCGATGTCGGGGGAAGAGTGCTTCTCAACGATCACGCTGTTATTGCACCAGTTCTCATGCACGTAAACACAGAGCCCCACACCCTTGCTGTTACCCGGTGTCTCTCGTTCTATCCGCGCGATGTAGCGAGCGCCCAGCTAGCTGGATGCTAGCGTCGGGTACGTTGGCGTGTAGCCAGGATTCCGTGATGATGATCACACAGCTGTCTCGCACATAGCGGTTTCCCTGGATTTTTAATTCCAGATCGTCGATTTTATGGACTACGGATCTAATAATAATATTGCCTTTATTAGTCCCACAATGGGGAAATTCGAGATTCGAACCCAGGCCTCCTGGGGAGACTGGGTCCTGAACGCGGCGCCTTAGACCACTCGGCCATCCTGGCAGCCAATATTACATCATAAGGATGAACTTTCTTTTAGGTTTAGCTTATACAATACCATACAACTTTATTTATGTAGCGCATTTCTTTTTTGTTGGTCTTGGGCTGTTAGCTAGCTCGCGCATGCTAGCTCGCGCACACACTGGCGTTGGTGAGGTAGAGACTCTGCAGTGTTTGCTTGCGGGGCTGCTGTCGTAGCTTTAGTAGGACACCGGACCTGCAGCCCCGCTTCTGCTTCCTCTCCCTCCGTCGTCTGCGTCACCTCCCGATCCCGATGACGATCCACGGTGAGCCGGGTGGCCTCGCTAATTCATCAGGAATTCTGCGATCATAGCAAAATTCCTCTGAGATGGTCATTTTGTATTGATATCCAACGTCCACGATGTCCTGACGGGTATATATCGATACTGTGCCACAGTTGGTGTTAATAAGACCGAGCAAACATAAATAAAAAGTAATAAAGAGCACTGGAAGGGAGAGCTGTTAGCCGCTGCGTCCATGTGG
This sequence comes from Idiotropiscis lumnitzeri, assembly GCF_059441095.1. NCBI lineage: Eukaryota > Metazoa > Chordata > Actinopteri > Syngnathiformes > Syngnathidae > Idiotropiscis > Idiotropiscis lumnitzeri. Next base: position 1,447,192 of record NC_142402.1, on the reverse strand, counting down.
AGTACTGCTGGGTTCGGTACTTGGATGTTTATTGTTTAGCATCTACCTGCTATCGCTTGGTGATATTCCAAGTAAATATAACAAGTTTTCACTGTAATTACTGTAAACTAGAGGCATGCCTTCCCGAGATTAAACAATGGATGTCTTTCAATTGTTTGCATCTTAACTCAGATAAAACTGAGATGCTGATTATAGGACCAGCACATTATCAGCACCTATTTTAAAACACCCCTCTGAGTCTTGATAAATCTACTATTGCCCAAAGTGATTCAACAAAAAAAATCTCAGTGTTATATTTGACTCAACTATATCTTTTCAAATGCACATTAAAATATTACGAGGACTGCGTTTTTTCATTTGTGCAATATTTCTAAAGTTCATCCAATTCAATCAACTAGTGACGCAAAAAATTATAATCCATGCGTTTGTTATCTATCGCCTTGATCATTGTAACGTTTTGCTCTCTGATCTCAACCTGGCTCGTATTAAAATATTTCAAAAATTTGCAACTTACTCATAAAACATTGCTTGGCTTAGCACCTTCCTATCTCGTTGACCTGAGCGTTTTGTATTTGGGCAACAGTGCTGTGGAATGGCCTATCCAGGGACATTAGAGGCGCCACTTCAGTAGAAATGATAAAAACACAACTAAAGACTGATTTATATACTTCTGCATTTAGCTAAACTATTTGTTGGCCTGTATATTGCCGTTTCTATTCTCTTTTCTACCCCCTCTTCCACATCTTGCGAATTAGGTGATGGTGACCCGCCATGGAGCTTAAGGCATAGACCAACTGGGCTGAGACCTGCTCCACCGAAGTCGTCTTCCTGCAGCGCTTCATCTGATTTACTTGTTTAGATACGTTACCATTCAGTTGTTTATTATTTAATTTGGTCTGTTTACTACTTTTATTCTCTTTTCTGCTCCCTCTTCCTTGGGCTTGGGAATTAGGTTATGGTGCGCTGCTATGGATCTTGACCAACATCTGATTTACTTAATTAGATACTTCAGCATTTAGTTGAATTATTTGTTGGCCTGTTTACTCCTTTTTACTACTGTTCTCTTTTATGCCTCCAGTTCCCCGGCTTGGAAATAAGGTTATGGTGAACGATTTGAAAGTCGATTCTACAGCAACTGACCGATACAAGATCGGAGACTGACCACATCTTCTGAGATGCTGCTATGGAGATTACGGCTTTGATCAACTTGAAAACTTGAAACCTGACTGGAAACCTCCATGACATTAATGATAATGAAACAGCGCAGCGCACAGGAACAGTTCCGCCAATTTCAAATAGAGTGCTTTCAAAGCTGGTGATTGATGTGGCGAATATCCACAGTTTACATTTAAAACACTTTTTCAAAATAATCAACAATTGACTTACTATAATCTGATGCACATAAAACTGTTGCATTTCACATCATTTCTAGATTCCTATTATTATAATTTATCCAGACAACAACAAAGTAATATACATGTATATACAACCTATTACTTCATACAAAATACTCCTGCCAACAAGCAAAGTATCCTGTACTTGTGAATAATTAACATTTCTACCACAAAATCATGAGGACAATGAATCAGTAAAATATGGTAAACCCCACTCCACACAATCGTTAGATAGCAGGCAGTATATCACAATCAGACTATAATCAGGTCTACAAGATTGATCAAATTATGAGCCATATTTTGCGTGGGTTTTCAGCTTTAAACTCTACTGTGTCCTTGGCTTTTTTGTGCTGTGAGTTACCTTTAATGAAACAACAAAAAAAGAGCCACCAAAACTTATATGCAGGTTGTCATCTCCATCTTCACACACACTCCAACTAGCCAGGGTGCACCCGGCTCACAAAAAAATAGTTTTCTACATCTTTTTCTAGGCCTTTACGTTGTGTTTTCACCAAAGCAATCAGGGAATGGCATTATTTGTACTTGCACTCTTAAAAAGATTTTTCAGCATCAGAGCTACTTATAAAATAACCAAGTCCAAGTGATCTACCTGCTTTATTTTTATATTTACTTGAAAATAGAATTCTTTAAAGGGACAGTATACTCTAAGTATTCCCACCAACGGACCTTTGTGAAACAGAAATTCCCTCACATGGAAAAGAAAACGTATGCATTAAATTTTCTGCAACAATATTTGATTAACAATCGATTCCTTACAACGGAAATTTCTATATCCGTAAACCGGAAGCCATAGCGAAGCCCGCAGTAGCGCAAACTCGAGCAGTTCCCGCTACGTACAATGGAAAAACTTTGACCGCTCCGCCATGATCGGAATCAAAACAGCGACATGTAAGTGACTTCGTTGGCATGAGTTTTACCAAAATTATGAAAGATTTAAAATTCATTCATTTACATTCACGTCTGTATATCATGACATCCAAACAAAAAAAACGGTCATGACCGTGGAAGAGAGAGTGAAATGCATCCGATTAAGTGAAGCAGCTGCGCACACACACCCACACATCACACACAAGGTAGTTGCTATCCTCGCAACACGGGATACAAAGTAAAAAACAATCATGAGACACTTGGTGTCTACGATTCTTTGAAAAACAAGGAATGAATTCTGGCTTAGAACGATACGATTCCGGCAATTTACCTGCTCAGGGGAAATTGCATGCGGCTTGACGGACGATGCGGTTTAAATGAACGTATCCCGTAGTGGTTTAACTGATGTGCTAAAAAAGCTTCCTGCTAACTGGACCGCGAATTGGAGAGAAGGCTAGCTTGATAGCGCTATCTATGGGCATAAAGGACTTTGAAGCGAACCGCGGCTGTCTTCAAAAGTTCATGGCACGACATCAGCCGAGCAATGCCGTCTTGTGTGCCGAGGGAGGAGAGGTAAAGTTAGAGAGTGAGTGAGTGGAAGAAAAAGCTACCAGGTCTCATTGACATGTATTTTGTTTATTTGCACGTTCATACATATACATACATACATACATATCCAGTAGTTGTTTCCCAAAAAGGAAATTCTGTTATGCGGAAAGATTGGATAATGCAAATATGATTCCATACTAGAGAATAATTACTGCATAGTGATGTACCTTATAAAACTTCATGAAACCATCTTGCACATTAGAACTAGTGCACATTTTCTGTCCTTGTTTTGCTGATGACTTGCGATGAATGGAATGAGAAAAGGACAGAGTCCGGACAGTAGCTGCTGATGGCGAGCCTTGCACACACCTTCCAAAGAACATTAGGCACGTTGGACCGGGTACTTGGACTTAATATTTGCCCGTGCTGCAACTGCCGGTTGTGGTGGTGGACAGACAGATAAAAGGCACCCCCCCAAAAAATAAATAAACATTTCAGTTTTTTTATGTAGCCTATAAATAAAATTTTGGGGGGGAAGGTCACACTTTTATTTAAAACTTTTATTGAATGTTTCATTGAGCCATATGTGCTTTTGCCACGCTGACACAACATAACTTACCTAACTTCTTTTAAGCACTTTGAAAAGTTGTTTTTCATGCCTGCATAATCTTTCTTCCTCTTTCTTTTTCGGTTTTGTGCCCTTTAGCACTTTCTAATTTGCTTCTCCATCTTTAGCATCATCAGATGTTTGAATTGTAAACACTTGCCACTCGCGTACTCGAGTGCGCGCACTGGACTCTGTGTCTGTGTGTGTGCGCGGCGCGCAGGAGGAGGGCAGGGGCGGGCGCAGATGACAGTCACGGAGTAGAGGGGCGCCTATCAGTGACGTGCCTCTGTTAGTATTAGTTTTGTGTTAATTGTATTTATTTTTTTCATTGTTTGCTTGTATGCTGTTCAGTGATAGTTTTGATTTTGATTTAAAACCGTGACTCTAAGGAGTGTGGTGACAAGTGACATCCCTCCCCAGACATTGTTGATTTTCTGTGTCGTCATGTGTGCTCCTATAATATGTGGGGTACTGGGGTATTTCTGGATTTAACACACACACTGGGTGCACCGCGCTACATATATATGTATATATATATATGTATGTATATATATATGTATATTCTCTTTTTTACGAGAATGGAGTTCCTGTGTTACAGACATCCCATTAATCTGAAAATTTTGCAAAATTGGATATGCATGTTTTTTACAGGTCAGCGACGATATTCTTGCTGGTGTCAACAGGTAGCGTTATGGACCAGCACCGCACTTAGATTTGGTCGCAGGGTCATGAAACCAATGTGGCAGAAAAGAAAAAAAAAATCTCCTAGCCACACTTGAGTGTTGTCAACCATGACATGTTTACGTTTTTCCACTGTTTATTTTACGTGTGCCGCGCATAACACATAGTAGAGACATTGTCGCCCAAATAACACAAAACACATTAAAAACTATAGGCAAGGGCAAAACAAAGCAGTTTTATTTACATAGCACATTAGATGCAAAAGCCAATTCAATGTGCTTCACACAAGCAAAGACATCACCTACAAGCATTTACAAACACAACAGTTAACATTCATAAGCAAAACAGAAAAGATTTACAATCACAAGTTGATTAAAAGTACTAATTACTAGAATATATGATGAAAACTTTTAAACACATTAGCAAAAACATAAAAGTAAAGGAATAAAAGTGGATTTGTAATATATATATATATATATATATATATATATATAAATATATATATATATTATTGTTTAGTGGACCTCAATCAAAAAACGAGAAAAAAAACAATTTTTTTTTTCCATGTTGGAGGGATATCTTGACGGCTAACTGCATAATGTATTGGGAGAAATGGGCTAAGTTTTTATCAGTAATGACGCTGCCCTTGACAGCTTGCATGCGTTTCATCCCTGTCCCAAAAAAATCTGGATAAGTGTGAGAGTGAAAAGGTTTTATGATAGATCTCAGCAATACAGTACTAAATTGTTAGCCAGTCTTGGCGCATTTTCAACAGTTGTGTTCTAAAATAATGTATTTTGAATAAAACCACATAAATGTCTGCACAGGGTCTTTAATGTTTAAAAAACATTTATTTTTAAAGATTCATTTGAGTAAGATTTTTATTTAACACATTTAAATATAATCATGACCGCATTTTTATTTTCTTGTATTAAAGCACAGCATTGTTTAAACTATGCATAATGCTGCAATGGCTTACAAGAATTAATAAAGGTATATTTTAATAATAAAACCACTACCTTAGTTTAAAAAAAATACATAAATATTTTTTAAAAAAGGCAGGTTTTATTCCTAAATTATACCAATATTTAAAATTGTAAGTCATTGCAACACTGCAAAGTTCAAACATTAACACTGTGCTTGAATAATAGGAAAATAAAAATGCAGTGATTATTACAATTTAAAGCATTGAAATATTAAAAACACTTTTCCTAAATACATTAAACATGTGACAACATAACTGTTGATTTTTTTTTTACAATTTAATACAGACTTGGTGAGATACTATGTAGAACTCTAATAGATATTGTGTAAAACTCAGTTATGCTGATTTTTGGGGCAGCATAGGCTGAAACGGAAGTGAGTGGCCGCAACCAAGGAACAGCATGCCTCATTTCATCTGTGGGCGCAATTGACACTTCCTTATTGATAATAACTTGGCCCATTTCTAACACTACAATGTGCAGTCAGCCATCAAGCTATGCAGTAAAAAAATACATCCCTCGATTTTGAATGTGTTTTATCACAGGAGTGGATTTTCACTTCTGTCCCATCCCACTCCCACAGAAAAAAAATCCCGGACCATACTAAAAAGAAAAAAATGAAGAAATGAAGAAATACTAATTCTTTACCATCCCGTCCTGGTGATAATGACTCCCCTTCAGCATGACTCCCACTCCCGTACCGCTTCCATTTTGGAGGTCAGCTACACAGAAAAACAATACAAATCAACTAAATAAATCACTACTTAGCGCAACATTGATTTTACTACTGCAGGGCTCTCCAATAACTTTTTCATTGGTAGCATTGTGGTGTGACCAACTTTTTCAGTTGGTTGGTCCTTTATTTCACTGTTTTTCAACCTTTTTTGAGCCAAGGCACATTTTTTTCATTGAAAAAAATCCCGCGGCACACCACCAGCTAAAAATGTGGAAAAAAAGCTTTTAATAAAAATATAAGTGTTTTTTAACATTGAAGAATGACATTATGTTAAAAGTCTTGCATATGAATCAAATAAACAAAGAATAATGTATCTTATAATCTTTCACATTTATACTCAGTGTGAAACCTGGGCCTGTTTGGGTGAACACAGAGCTGATATGTTGGCAGGAATCGATAAAAGACATGAAGCTCGTCCTCCACAGCTCTCAGTCTTTCTCTGTTTTTAGTTTTTACAGCAGTCAGGCTTGAAAAGCTCACCTCACGCAGGTATGTTGTGGAAAATGGGAGCAATGTCATAATAGCTTTGTTGGCCAGCATGGGGAACTCCTTGGCAGCTGCCAACCAAAAATTGTCCAAAGGTAGATGATCAACAAAGCTTTGCTTGAGTCCACAATCCTGTTTCAGTTCAGTTAGTTCCTCCTGCTCCTGTAAAATCATGTCCTTTCCAACAGCTGATGCTGAGCCGAATGGGTCCCTAACCCAGTCAAAGCACTCTGTGAAGGCTGAAGACAAATAAAATGACATCTCCTCAAGAGTTTTCAAATGTTTGACTATTACAGTAATACCCCGGTTACCGCGGTTAATGGGGACCGAGACCACCCGCGAAAACTGAAAATCCGCGAAGTAGAGGCGCACCTTCAAAAAAAAAAATAAATAAATAAATAAAATAAAATAAAATACTTATATATACTTCGCACCTATATATATACAGTAAACCCCCGGTTATCACGGTTAATGGGGACCTAGACCACCCGCGAAAACTGAAAATCCGCGAAGTAGAGGCGCACCTTCAAAAAAGAAAAATAAATAAAAATAAAATAAAATAAAATACTTATATATACTTCGCACCTATATATATACAGTAAACCCCCGGTTATCGCGGTTAATGGGGACCGAGACCACCTGCGAAAACTGAAAATCCGCGAAGTAGCGGCGCACCTTCAAAAATGCTTAAAAAAAAAAAATTTAATAAAATATATATATATATGGGTAGAGAGAGAGAGAGTGAAATTCATGTTATAACAAAAAAAAAAAAAATATTATTAAAACTTATTTTTTTATTCCCCAGCCATTATTTTCGTATTTATTCAATTACTTATTTTTGTATTTATTTAATTACTTCGACTTTTACCTGCTGGTGCGCCGTCCGGTGTGCCCTGTGAATTTTATGATCCTCATGACAGTGAAATGAAAGGAGGCATTCTTCATTTATTTATTTATTCATTCATAACTGACAGCCTCGCGCTCCGCTCATGCCCCGGTGGAAGTTGTTCCTCTTCGGCTTAACTGTCACGCACGCCGGCCGGCCTCCTCCGGAGCTCTCGCACGGTCCCGAGCGAAGCGAAATGTCACCGCGCTAGTGCCCGGGCGGAAGTTGTTCCTCTACGGCTTAACTGCCACGCACGCCGGCCTCCTCCGGAGCTCTGGTACGGCCCGAACCGCGCGAAACGTCTCCACCAATCGTGTCCGGGGGAACGTGCTCTTCTTCGTCCACTCTCTTCTTCGTCCACTCTCCTCTTCGGCGCACGCCGGCCGTCTAACCGCTCCAGCGCCCCCTCGTGACGCTCGGCGAAACTACAATGCCCCCGAATATTTTTTAGACCCGCGAAGCACTGAACCCGCGAAAGGTGAACCGCGAAGTAGCGGGGTATTACTGTATATTAGACAGTGCAGCAGTGTTAATATCTTGCCATTTATTGGTGAGTGGGAACATTTCAAGATTGACACTTTCCACATGTTGCTGCCAGAGTTGCACCTTTGAACGGAATCCATTAATTTTATCTGTACTGGTAAGCAGGTTTTCATTTCGGCCTTGCATTCGTTTGTTCAGTTCATTCAGATGATGAAAAATATCTGCCAGGTATGCCAGCCTTGCACACCACTCATCACCTGCAATCAGCTTTGCGTAATCGGACCCATCATTTGTCAGAAACACTTTGAGTTCCTCTCGCAGCTCATACACACGGGCCAGCACTTTGCCACGGGACAACCATCGGACCTCCGTATGAAACAGCAAGGCTTTATGCTCCGCTCCCATTTCCTCACACAAAGACGCAAATATGCGACTTTTCACAGGTCGTGAGTTTACAAAGTTTACCATGCGCACAACATCATCCAACACAGGAACGAGGTCTGCTGGTAAAGTCTTGGCTACGAGGGCTTTGCGGTGTAAAAAACAGCGCGTAATGATCACCTCTGGGTTTTTTTCCTTCACTCTGCTTACAAAGTCTTTGGTGCACCCGACCATGGCTGCAGCTCCGTCAGTGCAGACACTTGTGCAGTTTTCCCACTTAAATCCTACTTTTTCCAGATATTCTGATGTGACCCGAAAAATCTCCTCTCCTGTTGTTTTTTCCGGCAAAGCCTTGCAAAAAAGAGAGGTTTCTCTGATTGTGTTTCCATCTACAAAACACACATTGGCCAACAGTTGAGCGTGTCCACTTATATCAGGAGACTCATCAAGTTGCAACGCAAATTTATTACTGATACGGATCTTGCCCAAAACCACACTTTCTATGTCTGCAGACATGTCATTAATACATCTGGAAATTGTGTTATCTGAGAGCGGTACTTTTGCTATTTCTTTCGCCGCTTCAGGTCCGAGCATCTCATTTACAATGGCTTTGCAGGCGGGAAGTATAAATTCCTCTGCCACAGTGTGAGACTTTTTTTATTTAGCCACAAGTTCAGCGACGTGGTAGCAAGCTTTAAGGGGTCTCTCGTTTACCTTTGCGGTTTTTCTCATTAAAGTTGCTTGTTTCTCCTTGTGTTCACACAGGTGAACAAAATGCTAATTTTTTTTATCAACACTTGAGAACAATTGAACAAGAAAAACTTTAAATATTTTTTACACATTACGACTATTTTTTATATTTGTAATATATTTTTATATCCAGGACTTTACAAAAGGACAAGGGGACCAAAATATTTGTTGTTTATTTTTTAAGCCTTTGGTGTGTATAAAATATCATTGACTATTTGATGTTTGACATCCCAATGACTAGAGTGAGGGATGGAAGCATTCATTGCAATCAAGTAGAGAAGTGATTTCACCCACATACTTTTTTATATGTCAACTTTTATAGATTGCTAGAAAGCCCACATTGTTTAGATATTTGTATTATTAACGTGTAACGCATTGTTAGACCTTTTTTTGTTTGAGTTTGAAATGTCCGACGGTATTTGAGTGCACTTTGTGCCTAAACGAATGCAAGAGAAATCCTGAGTACTGTTTAATGGTATGTTATGATTGTATCGGTTTGAACCACCGATTGCTGCTCAACTATTTAAAAAAATAAATAAATAAAACTGTTTGTTTTTTTTGCCCCAACTATTTGCATTAGTAAGCACACCCATAAACTAAGACTTTGTTGCAGCACCTACATTTTGTTTTGCAGAACTCACTATCAATTTAGCACATCATGTGTATTTATTATTATACACCCTTTTTGAAAGGATAAATGCATCAATACAATACAACTTCATTTATAGTGCGCATTTCACAAGAGCTAGAGCTGTAACAAAACATTTTCCATATGTTGTAATCTAAATTAGGAGTAAATTAGAACACAAACTAAAACTCAATAGATACCAGAAGAACAGCGACAGTTTCATGTTCAGTTGAAAGCTAAAGAATAAAAATCAGCCATGGAGACTGCTGTGTAAGGGAATACAACAAAATGTTTTCAAAATACAGTGGTTTGTGGTGACCGGCAGTCACAAAACTCCACTGCAGTTGAAAAAGGTGGACTGTCAAAGATGTCCCACAGGCCAGTGGACCATCTAAAATTAAACGCTAATAAGCCATACAAGCTTGATTAATCCCCCCACCCTAAAAAAAAGATTTTGTGGGAAAGCATGTTTTGGGAGAGTTCTAAAGACGATCCCTCTACGACAGTGCATACTCGCGGCACGACACAAAGGCATTCACCTATTGCAGATTTTTTTTCATTTATTTATTTTTTTGGTTTTCATTTTGTTGGCTAGGAATCTATCTTGTTGCCAGCCCGCTAATTTTCTTCAAGCCATAAAAAAAACAACAATGTCTTAGGGAGCTGGGTATACAGTTGTGATGAAAACTTCCTCAGTTGACAATCAGTAAAATAATCTATATTTCATTATTTTTTTTGTGCAATTAAAACAAAATGGCTCACTAGCGCCCCGTACAAATTTTTAACAAAGCAGCCCCAGTTGCACGTTTCACCCAGTGCTACAAAAAAATTGGTGGTATATGAAACAGCTACCGACAAAAAAACTATCTTGGAGCCGTATGCTAATCAGAATCAGAATCAGAATGTGCTTTACTGTCATTGTGCTCAGTGTACAACAAGATTGGAGAGCTCCCCTCTTTAGTTCAATATCAAAAATAATTTAATTAAATGCATCAATGAAATTAAATTTAAATAATTATAATAATTTTTCAGTCTCGTAGTCTTTAATTTGATGCACCTGTAGCGCCTGCCAGCGGGCAACAGGTCGAAGAGGTGTGAGCTCGGGTGAGTATTGTCCTTGATGATCTTGTGATCTCTGCTGAGGCACCGGGTGGTGCAGATGTCCGACAGGGAGGGGAGAAGGCAGCCAATAATCCTGTGCAATGTTTTGACTGTCCTCTGGAGCCTCACTCTGTCTGCCTCAGTGCAGCTGCCGTACCAGGTGGAGACACAGTAAGTCAGCAGGGTCTCGATGGACGAGAGGTAGAAGGCCAGCAGCGGCTTGCTGTCCAGGTTGAATTTCCTGAGGACCCTCAGTTAGTGCAGACGCTGATGGACCTTCTTTATCACTGCTGTGGTGTTGTGTGTCCAGGCGAGGTCATCGGAGATCTGTACTCCCAGGAACTTGAACATCTGGACCCTCTCCACAAACTTGCCTTTGATGTAGGAGGGTGGGGGTGGCAGTCTTGTTCCTCCTGAAATCGATGACGATCTCCTTTGTTTTTTTGCATTGTTCATCTGTAGTTTGTTGTCCTCACACCAATCAGTTAGTCTCTGGATCTCCTCCCTGTAAGCTGTCTCGTCTTCTTTTGAGATC